>NC_069500.1:760443909-760743909 GCF_027579735.1 Bombina bombina
GTTTGGAAAGCCTGCGGCCCCATCGCCAGATAGACTCCCATGGAGTAAGAGAACAGGAAGCTTTGGGGACAAATCCCCAACTTGTAAGAAAACTCTTGAAACTAGTAAGTTCAAATTGGAGGAAGGGGGCAATATACAAAGGGTTTTCTATCTGGTCAAGAGTAATAGTTATTCTGACTGGTGGATGACCAGAAATCCGAGACTTGTTTTATGCCTAGACATGCCCAGGTGTTAGGGTGGGTTTCTTCTAAGATCTTCAATAAAGCGGCTACAGATGTGATAGGTTATGGGTGGGGTGCTATTAGTTGAAGATTACAGATCCTATCTCAAGTAGAGAGGCATTCATTTATTATAGCGTCTGTAATTCCAGGGGTTTTACGACTATGGGCTGGAGTCCATATCAGATCTCTAAGAAGTAAAGGGAAGTGAAGCCTGTTCAATGTCTCTCCATTGAACATGAGTGAGCATGGCACCTTCATAGTATTTCACAATAGATGGAGAAGCTAAACCCCCTAGCTGGATGGGAAATTGAAGAAGTTTATGGGCAATTCTAGGTGGTTTCCCCTGCCAAATAAATTTTCTGCATTCACTTTGGAATTGCAGAAGGAGGTGCATGGGTACCCAGAGCGGAAGGCATCTAAACAGATATGTGAGTCTTGGTAGGAAAGACATTTTAAGGGATGCGATCCGACCAATCCAAGAGATAGATTTGTGGTTCTATTTATGCCTCAAGGTTTTCAACTCCGTTAATAAAGGTGCATAGTTGTCTTCAATTATTTGCGGTATACTGTTAGACAACTTTACCCCAAGATGTGTAATTTGTTTAGTTGTCCAGGAAAAATTAAATCTACGTGTTAGATTATGGATGCATTTTCTTCATAAATGGAAAGAGTCCACAGCTGCATTCATTACTTTTGGGAATTCAGAACCTGGCCACCAGGAGGAGGCAAAGACACCCCAGCCAAAGGCTTAAATACTCCTCATCCCACTTCCCTCATCCCCCAGTCATTCTTTACCTTTCGTCCCAGGAGGTTAGCAGAGAAGTGTCAGAAGTTTTTGATAGTCTCTTATGGAGGGTAGTACTCTTCGGCATGGCACTGGAGTTTTAAGTAGTCCTGTCAGCCTCTCAGTGAGAGCATGGGTGAAAGTTAGAGTCGGGAGATGCAGGGAGAGTCTTTCTGCGAAACCATCCCGACTCCTATTAACAGCTCCACAAGCAATCAGCATTGACGAGTTTTGCTGCCTGCTTTTTTCTCTCTCAAGTCCATGGCAGAAGCGACGCTACTATCTGTCACAATTGAAAGGCCGTGTTCCTGTTCCACGGCATAGGTTCCGGTAAGATCATTTCATTTTACTTTCATCATGGATGTATTGTAATTACAACTGTTACTTCGAGAGGGGTTACAACCTTTCGGGGATAACTTTAACATAGGGTCTCAGTGAGGCTCCTTTTTGTATCTAGGAATCAAGAGTTAATATCTCCTGGGGGGGTTATTGAACAGGGGGTTTTATAATCATGTTTGTTATGTGATTTTGTCTGCTACTGTGTAGTGTTGCTTCGGCTCATGGCTATTTTGGAACATAACGGCCTATGTCTAGTGACGCGGCCTTTACGGTCGGGCGCACTTTTGCATAGACTGCATGGTTTACCTTTTGACTCCATTTCCGCATTCTTGACCGTGTGAAGATGGAGAAATCCTGGTCCGCTTGTGACTGGTTCTCTGGAGGTGGTGAGTGCCCCAGCCATTGGGGGTGTAAGGTGCTGTTTAGATTTTTCTTATTGGTCCATTTTTTATTCAGTGTCCCAGTTACGGAGGATTCTTATTTTTTGGAGACGTATGTCTCTGATTTAGACTCTATTTCTTGTGAAGAATATGAATTGGCCCGGGTGATACATGCCCATCAGTTATGTTCCGAATGCCGTTTTAGAGTGCTCTGTTCAGGGAATCGGGTGCCTACTGAGCCATCAGCCTCTGGGGATTCTATTTCCCATGAGAAGAGTTCCCTACCACCAACTCTTACTACGTATGCAGGCAACCAAAACGCTACTTATCCTCCTATGGAGTGTGGCCTGTTCCCACCTGAGGTTACGACACGGTTTCGCATGGCCATATCTTTGTCGCTGGCTCATCTGCACCTCCCGGGAGTGTGCTAACGATATTGTCTGTGTTCCGTTAACTGGGGCTCATCAGGGATCGTGGGATCGCCTGGTCCAGTTCAGCCCTCCGGGGGAGCGAATGCCCCTGAGGCCTCAGGGGGTCAACCTTTGGGGCCGGTGTTCTTCTTTTGTCCCGGCGGAGGTATGTTGCACCTTTCATTATAGACTGGCATACCTTCGTGTTCTAATAAGGTATGTTTTTGGTGTTGCTGGAGGATCCCATTTTTAATGGGTCTGGGGATTCTCAATCTTAATCTTCGACTTCCTTGATGAAGTAGGGGATGAAGGGGATGAAGTAATCTCCTTATAGTCTTTGTTATTTGTGTATCCTTTTCCAGTTCTGAGCTTGAAAGTCTCGGACTCCTGTTGGGCTGGTCCTGCGGGTCTGGTCCGTTTTTCCTGGGTGATAACATACGGGTTGCCTTATTTTATTTTCATCCGGTGAGGATGATTTTTATTTGGTCTAAAGCTCACGTTGTGGTGTGATGTTTCCTTCGAGAACTTTCTTCTCTGGAATTGATACTCACGATTTTGTGGTCACAATGTTTACAAAAGTCTGTCTGACTGTTATTTATCCCTCAAACTCGGGGGAGACTCTATGTGGCCTTGACAGTACTGGGCCCTTGGTTTTAGGCTGTCCTGACTGGGTACAAATCCTACTGTCTTTGAGGCCTAGTTCAGACATGTGGTGCCCTTTTGTGTCCGGTTGGTCCGGTGAGGGCACCTAGTGATCACAATGTGATTTGTGTTGTTTTCTTGTTTTATTTTACAAGCTTCAACTAGCATCCTGAGAGGACTTGAGGGTTTGTGGTTGCTTAGGGGCATAGGGGATTGGTTCAGTCCTCATTCGCCTTTCAATCTAGTGGGCTGGGACTCTGTTGAAATTCATGGCGACATACTCAGTCGTTTCCGATTTTTCCGGGAACTAGAGTGTTCCTTCCCATTGTGGGTTGGAGGCTTGGAGGATTTAGGTCCTTCATACTGCCATTCTTACGGTTTTGCCGTTCATGGTCTCTTCGGAAGTGTCCTTTTAGGGCTTGTTCCTTTTAGAGGTTCTCTTCCTTTGGATTGAGACTTTCTGGACTTCGGCAGGTTTTTCTGTGGTTTTGGCCACTTAAAGGGACAGTCAACCATAGAATTGTTATTGTTTTAAAAGATAGATAATCCCTTTATTACTCATTCCCCAGTTTTGCATAACCAACACAGTTATATTAATGTACTTTTTACCTTTATGATTACCTTGTATCTAGGAACCTTCTTCCAGCCCCCTGATCACATGACTGTGACTGTTTATTATCTATTGTCTTAAATTTAGCATTTTATTGTGCTATATCTTAAATAACTTTTTGTGCCTGAACACAGTGTTATCTATATAGCCCACGTGTACTTTCTGTCTCTTTGTGTTGAAAAGAGATTTAAAAAGCATGTGATAAGAGGCAGCCCTCAAAGGCTTAGAAATTAGCATATGAGCCTACCTATGTTTAGTTTAAACTAAGAATACCAAGAGAAAAAAGTAAATTTGATGATAAAAGTAAATTGGAAAGTCAATTAAAATTAAAAGTCCTATCTGAATAGTGAAAGTTTAATTTATACTTGACTGTCCCTTTAATTAGGAAGTGAGGGAGTTATTCATCTCCATATCGGAGCGATAGAAGGTGTTGTCTCTTTTACCAAGCTTTTTGCTTAGGGGATGTTTTTCTGCCTGGGTTCATGATGCTTTGCATTCTTCTCCCTTGGGTGTGGTCCTCTGGAACATTAATCTGAAAGGATTATGGAGACTAGCCTTTCTTCTACTCTCTTTCGGGTGACTGTTCTCGTTCTCATTTCCCTTAGTGTTGCCCTTGGGGCTTTTGGCTCTAGAGAAATGAGTGACTTTGTCGCATCCTAGCACCTTGTGGCCTCCAGCTAAGTGTGTTCTCTTCCCTTTGGTCTGGGAATTACAAGTCCTGTACCCGTTCTCCGGGTTTCCCAGTTCTCTTCCCCTGTGAGGTCTGATTGCTTCAGAAGGGGTATCTTGTGTTCCCTGAGAGTGTTGTTCATTCTAGGACGATTCTGGGTCCCGGGTCCAGGGTTCTCATCTTGGATCCTTCTTGGATGTCTGGAGACTTATGATCCTGTGGACTGGTTCGGGATGACCCAGTTATTTCAGGGATCCTATGTTGCGACATAGGGCCTAGCTCATTGGGCTTTCAAGCAGGAAGGCCAGAGTTCAAAACCACCTTCCGGTACTGGTTATAAACTTTAAGGTCTGAATTGACCTTCAGACGGTGTGCTCCTTTTCATGGGGAATTTTTTCTCTGTTGGACATGTACGCTGTTCTTATTTGTGCCCTTCCCTTTTGAGGGGATAGTGTGTCTTCCTTATGAGCTGGGGTTTACTCTCTCTGGAGGGACATTGTCCTGCCCTGTGGGTAGGAGGTTGGATCAGGTGGCTTATTTCTGTAAAGGGCAGCATCTGCTGCTCTGTGGGCTTCGTTCCACCTGTTGAAAATTGATCTCTCTACGTAGAGACTGTATAAGAGAGTTGTGACAGGTCTTCCTACGGATCTATTGCACTTTTCTCTGTTCCATGTCCTAGGAGGTTCTCCTTGGAAGTGCCTTATTTGGAGGAGCGGAATGGGTTGGCACCCAAGCTCTGTTGGTGTGGGTGAGTACCCCGCTTTTTTTCTTTCCATTCCTTGGGGGCTTGTGGTTGGGGTCTTTTGTCCCCCCTGTCTATTGGACATGTCTGTTGCTTGGGCTGGTTGTTGGGGCAGAATATGAGATCAGTTGCTCTGCTATATCGTCCTTGGAGCATTCAAGGTACGGTAAGCCTATTTGAGGTTTCTCCTTTCTCCATCAAGATTTATGGAAAGGACTGGCGGCTCTTAGATAGCCTGCAACGTTATCCGCTGGTTAGTGGATACTTAGCAATCTGAAAGATCCTATCTTCAGCTGCTTTCTACTTGCCCTGCAAATTTTTAAGTTTCAGAGTCATTTTTAGATGACTGCAGTGTGCAGTGTTTTTGCTTCAGATGCTGTTCGTCAGTCCTATCTGAGCTTGCTGCACGAGGTTTCATTTCTGAATATTTTGATATTCTGAGCTACCTTTTTGTGACTTGGGGCCCTTCGTCTTCAGTTGCTTTCTAGAGTGCGGGTGCACTGTGTTAGGGGAAGATCCTCTCTGTTTCAGACTCCCAGCCTTATCTCGTGGTTTCTGTATTGCGGGGGTCTGGGCATTGCCTCCCCTTGTTTCTATGAGACTGGTTGTGTCTCTGTTAGCCTGACCCGGTTTCTCAGGTTTTTTGCTCTGTGTTTGTACTTTTTTTTTTTAGGGTTTTTTTCTGGAGTTCCTTATGCTAGCTGGACAGCTAGCTCAGCATACTAATGTACTGTGGCTACTTAACACTGTAGCAATCCGAGGGTTGCACGTTCGATCTCCAGCGAGATCTACTCAGCCTTTCCTCCTTTCGAGGTTGATAAAATGAGCAGCCCCTTGAGTCCCTTAAGGGGGATTAGCCGTGCTTTACAAGTACAATCTTGTTTTCTCATTGTCTTTTCTTCTTTGTGGAAGAATACGGTAGTTTGTTCCCTTTCTTTAGTGTGTTATTTGGAGACAGACTGCTGGGCGACGGTGTCTCTTGGAGGCTATTGACTTGGTCGAGTCTAGTTCCTGCTGTCTTTATCAGGGCTTGTGGACTATCTGCGGGTCAGTGTCCTGGGCCTTTTTCTTTGTTTCAAAGTTGTTCTCGGCTTTGGACAAAGTGGGTTTTTGTTGGGTAGTGGTTTTCAGGCCTGGTGCCCTCAGAATGGGCCACCTCTTGTACTCTCCCATTTTTTTGCATTCAGTGTCCTCTATAGCTTAGGTATTGTTTTCCCAAAAGTAATGAATGCAGCTGTGGACTCTTTCCAGTTATGAAGAAAACCTTAAATTATGCTTACCTGATCATTTTGTTCTTCTGGCACCTTATCACCCTGATTTTTCTTCTACTGTTCCTTGGTAGAATGACTGGGGGATGAGGGAAGTGGGAGGAGTATTTAAGCCTCTGGTTGGGGTTTCTTTGCCTCCTCCTGGTGGCAAGGTTCTGATTTCCCAAAAGTAATGAATGCAGCTGTGGACTCTTTCCATCTGAAGAAAAGAAAATTATCAGGGAAGTATAATTTCAGTTTTATGAGGCTATCCCCACCAGTATATTCCAGTTTTCATAGTATTAAGCTTGTAAAATGACAAATTACCAAACTTCTTAAGAGTTTCCATTAGCTTAGGGATAGTATTTGCCTGGTCAGCAGAAAATATGGTGATATCAGCGACTTTGTTTTGTTCAGAATAGGGTAATTCCTTCTAGTTCTTTGTCTGATCCAATTTGTTCAGCCAGAGGTTCAACTGCCAGGGCAAAAAGAAGAGGGGATAATGGGCAGCCCTGTCTGGTTCCAATAGATATTGGAAATTACCGTGATTGGAATCCCAGGCCCTTCACTTTTGCAGTTGGAGTGGAGTAAAGGACTTGAATAGCAGGACAGCTTTCAGTGGGAACCTTAATGGCCTCTAATGTTTCCCAAAGATAGGCCCATTAGACTCGATCAAAAGCCGTCTCAGCATTCCAAGGAGATAACCGAGAAAGGCTTGTTCATTCTGGTAGATTTGCACATAATATTAATGAGATGCCTAGTATTATCCGGGCCTTCTCTATTGCAAATAAAGCCTACCTGATCTGGGTTAATTAGGCTGGGTAGCAGCTTACAGATACGATTTGCCAGAAGTTTAGAATAGATTTTAACATTGACATTAATTAGGGAAATGGGCCTGTAGTTAGAGCACAAGACAGGATCTTTGTTTGGTTTGGGAATTGTAACAATAGTGGCCTTAAGAAATTCTTTTTTAAAGTTATCTTCTTTTCTTGCTAAATCGAAAAACCTAAGGAGCAGGGGAGATAGCTCTTGTGTGAATATAAATGTCTTATAAAAATGGGCAGGGAATCCATCTGGTCCAGGGGCCTTAAAGGGCTTTAAGCGATTGATAATTTGTTTAATTTCCAATAAGGTGAAGAGTTGGCAAATTTAGGGAGTTTAAGAATAGGTGAATGTTGTGTGATGAAGTGGGGTTATTATCCTCAGAAGTTTCAATGTTATATAAAAGTCTGCAAAGCAGTCTCTGATTTGTGAGGGTAATCTAAGTTTTTTTTTATTTTCCATGTTTAATCTGGTGTATACGGGATATATTAGTTTGATGACGTAGTTCATTGGCCAGCATAGTGTCCGCCTTATTACCTTTATGGTAGAATGTCTGTTTAAGTTTTGGCAAGTTTTGTTGTGTTCTGTGTAATTCTGATTGGCTAATATGGGTTAGAATTGCAGAAATTTGAGTGGTTATGTCATCTGTAATATTAGATCTATTACAGATTTCTAATGTTCTAAGTTTGCTGTGTGCCTGGGATAAGGTTCGTCCAGCAAGCTGTTTTAGACAAGCTTGTTTGCGGATGATGTATCTTCTAATGACCGCTTTAATGGCATCCCAGAGTATGTCAACCCTTGAGTGTGCATTATCATTCTGCTGAATGAGCTCTATAATATCCTGTCTCAATTCTTCCCTAAAAGGGATATCTGACAGAATGTGACGAGGTAAACTCCATGAGTTCCTAATTTTAGGTTTATCATTGGAGTGTATATCAGCTAACACTTGATCATGATCTGACCAAGAGCAGAGGGAAATGTAGTGTGAGTGACCTGAGTCCAAGGTTTCAACTAAACAGAATATGTAATCAAGTCTGGAGTATGTCTTGTGTGGGTGGGAGTAATGGGTATAGTCTCTATCTTTGGGGTGGAAAGATCTCCATATATCAAAATATCCGACATAATTGTTCTAAATTGTGAAGAAAGGAGTTCAGACTGGGGATTAGCTTTGGAAGAGTTCACGGTTTTGTGGCCAGCTTTATTATCCCGTCATGTTGAAGTCCCCTGCAAGGATAACTCTGCCCTGCCTGTAGCGTTCAACTAACTGTAGGACTTTTGTAAGGTATGCAGGTTGACGCATGTTAGGTAAATAGATTGATACTAATGTATATAGTACATGGTCTAATTTACACACTAAAAGTGTGTATCTGGCTTGGGGGTCTCTAATTACCTGAATTTGCTCATATTCCATTAAGGCTCAGGCACCTAGTGGTGGCAAAGTTTCTTGTGACAAAGTCTCTTATGATAGTGAGTATGCTGGGTGCAAGTATAGAAAATGTGGCACAAGTTGAAATCTCACCCGTTTTAATGGTGTAAATGTTTAGGGCTGAAGTAATCCTACTTAAACTATGTAGGAAATGTGATGTGTGAATCTCACCGGACTGTCAGTCTGGGCTCTAGAGGTGCTCCGGGTTCAGAACAGGCACTTATCTACTCACAAGGCCACTTTTAGGATGATTTGGATGTTTTTTGGGGGCCATCAGGATCCTTGGACAGCGTAGAGATAATCGGCACTTGGGCCTACTTCAGATGGACTTCAAACACCTATTTCCGGCACCTTTTTAGTGATATGCAGATGTGTGGATCTGACCTCTCAGACAGACCCACTGATCAAGTTCGATCCTCTATCTTCCAGATAGCCGACAGGTGCAATGTTTTTGGGCTTGCAGGGCCTCTATCCATGAGGCAGGAAAAAGACATGGCGTCCGATCGCGCCACTTTTTGCTGGCGATGTATGCAAAGCAGATCGTCTCCAGGCTTTCTTAAGACACCTGACCCACCTAGAAGTTGCAGGCCAAAAGCGCAGCTCCATCCCAGGCAGGTCGCAAGGCCATGTTGTAAGCTCATTACAGGCTTAAAAGCCTCTGCTCCAGAGTGGGCCCCAATCCTCCGGGAGCTCAGGAGAGGCACACACACTAGTGTTCTACGGAAGTGGCTGTCGTGTCTGGTCTTAGGTCTCTGACGCTTAGCTTGTAATCCAATCCAGGTGTTAGGTGGTTCAGAGATCAGGTTGGTGTCAAGTGGCCAGTGGATTACCCTGCATTACATTACAAGGGCAATTATATCAGCAAATACCCGACAAATTCAACTTTTTTAAGCTATGATGCACGGAGCTCACACACTGTACGTCTGTTTAGTATGGCAGCTAGCTCACTCCCCACCCCCCCAGACATACCCCTTCTCTCATTTTTAAAAGATGTTTCCTGTTGCTGACTCAGTTCGGAACTCATGGTGCACTGTGCCTAAGGTGGAAGGAGCTATTTCTACTCTGGCTAAGAGAACTATGATTCCTATAGAGGATAGCTGTTCTTTTAAGGATCCTATGGATAAAAAGCTGGAGGCTTATTTAAAGAAAATGTACATTCATCAGGGATTACAATGGCAACCTGCTGTTTGTATTGCTATGGTAGCAAGCACAGCATCTTATTGGTGTGATGCTTTGTCTGAGCTGATTTTAGAGGAGCCTTCTTTAGAGGAAAACCAAGATAGGATCAAAGCTCTCAAGCTGGCCAATTCCTTTATCTCTGATGCCAATATGCAAGTCATTAGGCTGGGAGCCAAGATGTCTGGCTTCACTGTTCTAGCTCGCAGGGTTCTGTGGCTAAAATCTTGGTCAGCTGTTGTTACCTCCAAGTCCAAGCTCCTGTTATTACCTTACAAGGGTAAGATCCTTTTTGGTCCTGGTCTGGTGGAGATAATTTCTGAAATTACAGGTGGAAAGGGGTCTTTTCTACCCCAAGACAAGAAGAATAGACCTAAGGGGCACCAAAATTCTAATTTTCATTCCTTTCATAACTTCAAAGGTCAAAAATCTTCCTCCTTCAAGCCGGAGCAGTCCAAGTCCTCTTGGAGATCCAATCAGCCTTGGAATAAGGGGAAGCAGTCAAAGAAGCCTTCATCTGAGGCTAAATCAGCATGAAGGGTCTGTCCCGGTCCGATATTGGATCAAGTGGGGGGCAGACCTTTCTTTTTTCATCAAGCTTGGATACGCGATGCCAGACCCTTTGGCTGTGGATATCGTATTTTAGGGTTACAAAATAGGATTCACAGGGATCATCACCAGTTCCTGAGATTCGCTTTTCTAGACAAGCACTTTCAATTTTTTGCTCTTCCGTTTGGCCTTGCCACAGCTCCCAGAATTTTCACAAAGGTTCTAGGGCTCTTTTGGCAGTCGTCAGGTCTCAGGGAATTGCTGTGGCGCCTTACCTGTACGACATCTTGGTTCAGGTGTCATCTTTTAAACTAGCAAACTCTCATACAGAAATCTTGTTGTCTTTTCTACGTTCCAAGGGATGGAAAGTGAATCTGGAGAAGAGTTCCCTTGTTCCAGCTACAAGAGTGTGTTTCTTAGGGACCATCATAGGTTCCCTATCTATGAAAACCTTTCTGACGGTTGTCAGAAAATCTAAACTTCTCTCTTCATGCCTCCCTCTCCAGTCTACTGTTTGTCCATCAGTGGCTCAATGCATGGAGGTAATTGGTCTGATGGTTGCCTCCATTGACATTCTTCCTTTTGCTCGATTCTATCTGAGATCTCTGCAACTATGCATGCTCAGTCAATGGAATGGGGACCATTCAGATCTATCTCAGAGAATAAATCCACAAATGGCAGCACCTTATAGTAGATAAAAATCTTTATTCCATCATACTTGGGTTAAAACAGAGTGATGTTTCAGGTACATAACCCTTAATCATATGGTATGATTAAGGGTTATGTACCCGAAATGTCACTCTGTATTAACCCAAGTATGATGGAATAAAGATTTTTATCTGCTATAATGTGCTGCCGTTTGTGGATTTGTGATTGTCAAGGGATTACAGCACCCTTGTACTGGCCTGCATCTGACAGTAGTGCTGTGCTTTTGAGTGAGTTAAATATCTCAGAGAATAGAGTTGGATCCTCTAACAAGAGACTCTCTCTCATGGTGGATTTCTTAGGATCATCTGTCTCAGGGCACATGCTTCCAGAGACCCTCCTGAGTGATTGTGACCACGGATACTAGCCGGTTAGGCTGGGGAACAGTCTGGGGCTCATTAAAAGCTCAGGGCCTGTGGACTCGGGAGGAGTCCTCTCTTCCCATAAACATCTTGAGAGCAATTTTCAATGCTTTGATAGCTTGATCTCAGTTTTTTTAGCCCGCTTCATCAGATTCCAGTTGGACAACATCACCTCAGTGGCTTACATCAACCACCAGAGAGGAACTCTGAGTTCCTTGGCCATGAAGGAGGTGACTCATATTATATAGTGAGCAGAAGCTCACGATTGTCTCCTATCTGCCATCCACATTCCAGAAGTGGACAATTGGGAGGCAGATTTTCTGAGCAGACAGTCTGTTCATCCCGGGGAGTGGGCTCTCCATGCGGAGGTGTTCTTAAAGATAATCCTCGGGTGGGGGTTTCCGGAATTGGTTCTGATGGCGTCTCGTCAGAACGCCAAGCTTACAAGGTATGGTTCAAGATCAAAAGATCCTCAGGCTGCCCTGATAGATGCTCTGGCAGTTCCTTGGGACTTCGGTCTAACTTACCTGTTTCCTCCTTTTGCTCTCCTTCCACGAGTCATTGCTCGTATCAAGCAGGAGAGGGTGTCTGTAATTTTAATAGCTCCTGCATGGCCTCGCAGGATCTGGTTTGCAGACCCAGTGAAGATGTCATCTCTTCCTCCTTGGAGGTTACCTCTGAGGAAGGACATGCTAACTCTGGGTCCTTTCCTCCATCCAAATCTAGTTTCTCTGAAGCTGACTGCTTGGAGATTGAACGCTTAGTTTTGGCTAATCGTGGATTTTCTGAGTCAGTCATTGATACCATGCTTCAGGCTCGCAAACTGGTTACTCGTAAGATTTACCATAAGGTATGGCGCAAATACCTAGATTTGTGTGAATCGAAGGGTTTCTCTTGAAGCAGGGTCAGGATTCCTAGAATTTTGTCTTTTCTCCAGGAAGGTCTGGAGAAGGGTTTGTCAGTCAGTTTTCTGAAGGGTCAGATATCTGCACTGTCTATTCTTTTACACAAGCATCTGGCGGATGTGCCAGATGTTCAATTCTTTTTGTCAGGCTTTGGTCAGAATCAGGCCTGTGTTTAAACCTGTTGCTCCTCCTTGGAACCTTGTGCTTAAAGTTTTGCAGCAGGCTCCGTTTTAGCCAATGCATTCTGTGGATATTAAGTTGTTATCTTAGAAGGTTTTGTTCCTTATTGCTATTTCCTCTGCTCGCAGAGTTTCTGAACTCTAGGCTCTACAATGTGATTCCCCTTACCTTTTTTTCCATGCGGATAAGGCGGTCCTTCGTACTTAATTGGGATTTCTTCCTAAGGTGGTTTTGGATCAAAACATTAATCAGGAAATTGTTGTTCCTTCTTTTTGTCCTAATCCTTCTTCTCATAAGGTACGTCTTTTGCATAACTTGGATGTTGTACATGCTCTTAAATTTTTCTTACAGGCTACTTAAGATTTTTGTTAGTCTTCTGCCCTGTTTTTTTTGTCTCTCCGGAAAGCAGAAGGGTCAGAAGGCCACTTCTACTTCTCTTTCTCTCTGGTTGAGAAGTATGATTCGTTTTGCTTATGAGATTGCTGGACAGCAGCCTCCTGAGAGAATTACGGCTTATTCCACTAGGGCTGTCTCCTCTTCTTGGGCTTTCAAAAATGAAGCTTCTGTGGAACAGATTTGCAAGGCGGCAACATGGTCCTCTCTGCATACTTTTTCCAAATTCTACAAATTTGATAGTTTTGCCTTAACTGAGGCTTCCTTTGAGAGAAAGGTTCTTCAAGTGGTGGTGCCTTCTGTTTAGGTCCTCCTGCCTTGTTCTCCCTCCCTGTTCATTCCTTGTCCTCTAGCTTGAGTATTGGTTCCCACTAGTAATTGGAATGACATTGCGGACTCTCCATGTCTTAGGAAAGAAACAAAATTTATGCTTACCTGATAAATTTATTTATTTCCAGACATGGAGAGACCACGGCCCCACCATTAAATTAGACAGTTTTTTTTTGTTAAACCTCAGGCACCTCTACACCTTTGTGTTATTTCCTTTTCCATTTCCCTTCGGCCGAATGACTGGGGGTTATGGGTAAGGGAAGTAAAACTTAACAGCTCTGCTGGGGTGCTCTTTGCTCCTCCTGCTGGCCAGGAGAGAATATCCCACTAGTAATTGGAATGACGTTGTGGACTCTCCATGTCCGTGAAGAAAGAAATTTATCAGGTAAGCATAAATATTTGAGATATATATACACTTTGGAGACCTTTCCACTCAAAAATACCTTACTACTTTAAAAAAGATTTTTAAGCAAATTAAATATATTAAGTGTTTAACTGTGTATTTACTGTAAACATTTTACATTCCAATGTTCTTCCCATACTAGAAAATGTTCTTTGTATTTTTAAATATATATTCCTATATAGATTCAAGTGTAGTAAAGCACTCCTGGTTAACTTTCCATAAGGCCGTAATAGCCTGCTGGACCCAAGGTGCGCATCAAAAAAACAATATAGTCCCAACAGATAGAAGCCACTCACTGGGTCTTAATACACATAATTTTCTTTAATTGTGGAAAGGAAATTATGTATATTAAGACCCAGTGAGTGCCTTCTATCTGTTGGGAATATATATTATATATATATATATATATATATATATATATATATATATATATATATATATATATATTATATATATATATATATATATATATATATATATTGAGTATCTCACAAAATTGAGTACCACCCTCACATTTTTGTAAATACTTTATTATATCTTTTCATGTGACAACACTGAAGAAATTACACTTTGCTACAATGTAAAGTAGTGAGTGTACAGCCTCAAAATAACTCAACACACAGCCATTAATGTCTAAACCGTTGGCAACAAAAGTACACCCCTAAGTGGAAATATCCAAATTGGGCCCAAAGTGTCAATAATTTGTGTGGACACCATTATTTTCCAGCACTGCCTTAACCCTCTTGGTCATGGAGTTCACCAGAGCTTCACAGGTTGCCACTGGAGTCCTCTTCCACTCCTCCATGACAACATCACGAAGCTGGTGGATGTTAGTGACCTTGCGCTCCCCCACCTTCCATTTGAGGATGCCCCACAGATGCTCAATAGGGTTTAGGTCTGGAGACATGCTTGGCCAGTCCATCACCTTTACCCTCAGCCTCTTTAGCAAGGCAGTGGTCATCTTGAAAGTGTGTTTCGGGTCGTTATCATGTTGGAATATTGCCCTGTGGCCCAGTCTCCAAAGGGAGGGGATCATGCTCTGCTTCAGTATGTCACAGTACATGTTGGCATTCATGGTTCCCTCAATGAACTGTAGCTCCCCAGTGCTGGCAGCACTCATGCAGGCCCAGACCATGACACTTCCACCACCATGCTTGACTGTAGGCAAGATACCCTTGTCTTTGTACTCCTCACCTGGTTGCCGCCACACATGCTTGACACCATCGGAACCAAATAAGTTTATCTTGGTCTCATCGAACCACAGGACATGGTTCCAGTAATCCATGTCCTTAGTCTGCTTGTCTTCAGCAAACTGTTTGCAGGCTTTCTTGTGCATCATCTTTAGAAGAGGCTTCCTTCTGGGACGACAGATATGCAGACCAATTTGATGCAGTGTGCTACATATGGTCTGAGCACTGACAGGCTAACCCCCCACCCCTTCAACCTCTGCAGTAATGCTGGCAGCACTCATACGTCCATTTCTTTTTTAAGATATGGTGAGTCCACGGAGTCCTTAATTACTATTAGGAATATCACTCCTGACCAGCAAGAGGAGGCAAAGAGCACCACAGCAAGAGCTGTTAAGTATCCCTCTTCTCCCCACAAACCCCAGTCATTCTCTTTACCTTCAGTGCAAGGAAGAGTTGAAGTTTAGCTGTCTGTTAAAGAATTTTCTTCTATCAAGATTTTATTATTTTGAAAGCCTGAGCAGGTTTGCTCTTATCTTTCCTGACAAAACTGGGTCTAGCTGTACTCCACGTCAGTCTCTTCAGTAGGGCTGTGGTAGCTTTAAAGCAGTTAGGAACTTGTGGGGTGGGCCTCACTGCGTTTTCCTAATAAATTGCTGCCCTCACATAAAAAGCCAGAGTAGGTTTACTCTGTACTCTCTTCTTTTCACAGGTCTCTGTAAGGAGTGGCTTCCTCTCATACTAGGTGAGCTGTCCTTCTGCCGGACAGCCAGAGGTGCAGGTAAGTGCTATTTTCTTCTTAAATGGGGAGAGTCCACAGCTGCATTCATTACTTTTGGGAATACAGAACCTGGCCACTAGGAAGAGGGAAAAATACTCCAGCCAAAGGCTTAAATATCTCCCCCACTCCCCTCATCCCCCAGTCATTCTTTGCCTTTCGTCACAGGAGGTTTATTTACAAAGAAAACAGAACTCTGGCACTAAATGGATAACTGCACATGATTTGGGATTGAACTCCTGCATTATTAAGGGGATATATTGGCAGGGAGCAGGCACTGGGGCTTTAAGGAAAGTGTTTTTATTTTACATCGGTGGCTCAGCATCTATATTAGGGACCTGATAACATCAGGATGGGTCTGGTACATGTGTTTAGTCAGGAGCTATCTCCTTAGACATATTACGGAATGATGTTCCGCTTGTATATATTACTTTTTTTTCTATGGCTGCTGGGATCGCCCGTGTTGTTAAAAAGGCACAGATCTTCTCTAAGGTGGTCTTTTTTTCCCTTATTGGCGCACTTTCCAGATTGTGGCATAGCTTTTAGCGGAAGTGGGTTATTAAAGGGCCACTAAACCCAAAATCTTTCTTTCATGATTCAGATAGAGAATACAAATTTAAACAACACTACAATTTACTTCTATTATTTATTTTGCTTCATTTTTTATATATCCTTAGTTGAAGAAAAAGCAATGCACATGGTGAGCCAATCACACGAGGCTTCAATGTGTAGCAACCAATCAGCAGCTACTGAGCATATCTAGATATGCTTTTCAGCAAAGAATATCAAGAGAATAAAACAAATTAGATAATATAAGTAAATTAGGAAGATGTTTAAAATGACATTCTCTTTCTAAATCATGAAAGAAAAAATGTGGGTTTCATGGCCCTTTAAGTCTCTGCAAACACAGAGCTATTTGCAAAACCTTCAGGCTCCGGTTTTCGGTCATATTGCGATCCCGGTGTACAGAAGGGGCAGATAGGTACCTCAGTTAAGCGCTGAGGTGTAGAGGTACCCAATTTTTATTTACGCTAAAGATTTACACATTGTGTTTTGGGCATTGATTTATATCTTTAAGGAGGAGAATATTTAAGTCATATCTTTCACTCGTTGTTACTTTTGGAAAAGAATGCTCTTAAAGGAAAGGTTTTAAAAATACATTATTTTTTGGGGGGGTTTGTCGCTTGAGCTTCAAATTTTAATTTCAAGATGGACCAAGAGTCTATGCCTTCTGTTGAATGCAAGCTTTGTCTAGGCAACCAAGTTCAACCTCCTTTTCCCTTTTGTTCTGATTGTACGTTATTGTTCTTTCAATACAAAGATAGACTTTTTGTTGCTGAGCCACCACTTTCTCAGGTTGATGCTGCTCAGTCAATGCCACAGCTTTCTCCTCAAACATCCCAAGCCCTATAACATGCAATGCCCTGCAGTTCCTCACAATCTCCTGGTGGAGTCTATTTGCATGCAGAAATTGCTGCCCAGGTATCCTTGGTGGTATCTGAGGCGCTAGCTGCCATTCCCATGCTTCAGTGAAGATGCAATAGTAAGATTTCTGATCCAGTTCAGGCTAACCAAGTGGCTCTTTCTCATAAGTCTGAAGAGGAAGATACTTCAGTAGCCTCTGAGGGTGAGATCTCAGATTCGGATAGTATAATTCCTTCTTCTGATGCTGAAGTGGTTTCCTTCAGATTTAAGCTTTAACACCTTTGTGTTTTGTTAAAGGAGGTTTTGGCTACTTTGGACGACTCTGATACCCCTGTCGTTGTCAACCCTAAGAAATCTAGTAAACTAAATAGATACTTTGATGTACCCTCCTTTGTGGAGGTGTTTCCGGTGCCAAACCGGGCTACAGAAATTATTGCCCGGGAATGGGAGAGACCTGGAATTCCTTTTTCACCGTCTCTGTTTTTTAGGGAAATGTTCCCTGTGGCTGACTCCGTTAAGGAGTCATGGCAGACGGTACCCAAGGTAGAAGGGGCAATTTCTACCCTGGCTAAACGGACTACTATTCCTATTGAGGATAGTTGCTCTTTCAAGGATCCTATGGACAAGAAGTTAGAGGCTTACTTAAAAAGGATGTATGTTCATCAGGGTCTCTAATGTTAACCTGCGGTGTGTATTGCTACCGTGACAAGTGCGGCTGCATATTGGTTTGAAGCTTTGTCTGAGTCTCTACAAGCAGAGACTCCTTTGGAGGAAATACAAGGTAGGATTAAGGCGCTTAAGCTAGCCAATTCCTTTATTACTGACCCCTCTTTGCAGGTCATCAAGTTGGGAGCCAAAATATCTGGTTTTGCGATTTTTGACACGTAAAGCATTATGGCTGAAATCTTGTTTAGCAGATGTTTCCTCTAAGTCTAAACTTTTGGCGATTCCTTACAAGGGTAAGACCTTGTTTGGGCCGGGTTTGGAAGAAATGATCTCCTATATCATGGGTGGTAAAGGATCTTTCCTGCCAAAAGATAAGAAGAATAGGCCGAAAGGACATCAGAGTAATTTTCGTTCCTTTCGTAACTTCAGAGGTAAGTCTTACCCCTCCTCTGCCAAGCAGGAACAGTCCAAGCCCTATTGGAAACCCAGTCAGTCTTGGAATAAGGGGAAGCAATCTAAAAAGCCTGCAGCTGAGTCTAAGTCAGCAGGAAGGGTTTTCCCCGATCCAGAATCGGATCAAGTGGGGGTCAGACTCTCTCTGTTTCATCAAGCATGGATATGAGATGTTCCAGATCCGTGGGCCGTGGACATAGTATCCCAGGGATACCAGTTAGAATTCAAGACCATTCCCCCAGGGGCAGGTTTTTCCTCTCAAGATTATCTGTAGACCAAATAAAGAGAGAGGCATTCTTGAACTGTGTTCAAGATCTTTCCCTTATGGGAGTGATAGTTCCAGTTCCAGTACAGGAACAGGGACTGGGGTTTTATTCAAATCTGTTTGTGGTTCCCAAAAAAGAGGGAACTTTCAGACCCATTCTAGATCTAGTGTCTCAATTGTCTCAACAAGTTTCTCAGAGTGCCGTCTTTCAAGATGGAGACTATCTGTTCCATTCTTCCTCTAGTTCAAGAAGGTCAGTTCATGTCAACTATATACCTGAAGGATGCGTACCTCCATGATCCCATTCACAGGGATCATCTGAGATTTGCCTTTCTGGACAAACACTTTCAGTTTGTGGCTCTTCCATTTGGCCTGGCCACAGCTCCCAGAATTTTCTCAAAGATCCGGGGGGCTCTTTTGGCAGTGATTCGGTCTCTGGGAATTGCAGTGACGCCTTATCTGGACGACAGTATGGTTCAAGCGCCATCTTTTCAACTAGCAAAATCTCACACAGAGATCTTGTTTTCTTTGCTTCCTTCTGGATGGAAGGTTAATTTGGGAAAAAGCTCTCTTGTTCCGGCTTCAAGGGTGGTCTTCTTAGGAACCATTATAGATCCCCTATCAATGAAAATATTTCTGACGGAGGTCAGAAGAGCCAATGTATGACCGTCAGTGGCCCAATGTATGGAGGTAATTGGTCTGATGGTGGCTTCCATGGACATAGTTCCCTTTGCTCGATTCTATTTGAGAGCTCTACAGTTATGCATGCTCAGTCAATGGAATGGGTGTGACAAATACCCCGGCTACCCCGACTGGGTAGTTCCTTCAAGACGTGTCCTGCTTCCTCCCTGCCGACCAAGTTGGGGTAGCCGACTGCAGACTCCGGCTACCCCAACTGGGTAGCTCTGCCAGAGGGTCCTTCCTATACCTGACAACAGGCAGCTATGTAGCTAAGAAAGTGATTATAGCAGAAGCCCACCCAAATAACTAGACAGACTAGCATTCAGGTGAAACAAGAACTATCTTTATTGAGAAACACACACATCTTTTATATACACTGCTCATTTTGATAAGACACTGGACAATCCCACAATTTTCCTGCCATTCCCGCCCCTCCAGAAAGGCTGGAGCCTCCATAGCAGCCACAGTCCCACATAATCCCAGTACCCAGGGGTGGCGGTTTTCGGGGTGATCCCGGTGGAGCAGCAGCATTTACAGGATGTCATTTTAAAGCTCTCGGTCCTCAGATGCCACAGTCCAAATAATTCATTACTGTGGACCGTAGATACAGTCTGTTGAAGTTATGGGGCTAGGGGTGTCAAAACCCCCTGTTCCCAAAGGAGCTCGCCTCCGGTAATTCCCCCACCTCTTGTCCACCCTATGGGATACCAATCCTAAAAAGATCAGCACTCTGGGGCAAAGGGGCACTGGAGCAACCAGGGGTAGGGTTCCATGGCCGACCGAGAGTTCCAGGAGCACGGCCAGCCTGAGAGGGGTTAGGCGGGTGTCCGTGGTGAGGCGGCCGACCGGGAGTTCCAGGAGCCCGATCAGCCTAGGAGAGTTTTTCTGGTCAGAGACCAGCTCTTCTCGGACAAAGTTCTCTTCACCAAATAAAGGAAACAAAAGGTCTGGGAGATCGCGGTTGCTCTCCAGAAGCCCAAATCCGCTGAGAAACAGGAGGGGGTGAAGTGGTGGGGGGAAGGGGTTCATCTCTTGTGGCCTGGCACACTATGGAAAAACAATAGATAACAAGAGACAGCAAGATCCTGCTAGCCATGAAAGTGCCAAATCTGGTGTGACAAGGAGTCAGGCAGGCAGTAGGGGGGGTAGGGGCAGCCTTGGCTGTCTTATATCTGTCACAATGGGGATTATGCAGACCTGTCTCAGAGGATTGTTCTAGATCCATCAACAAGAGACTCTCTCACCCATGGGACATGCTTTAGGAGACTCTCATGGGTGATTGTGACCATGGACGCCAGCCTGCTGGGCTGGGGAGCAGTCTGGGACTCGTTGAAGGTGCAGGGACTTTGGTCCCAGGAGGAATCTGCTCTCCCCATAAACATTCTGGAGTTGAGGGCGATCTTCAATGCCTTGATAGCTTGGCCTCAGCTGGCCTTAGACCGGTTTATCAGGTTTCAGTCAGACGACATAACCTCAGTGGCTTACATCAACCACCAGGGAAAGACTCAGAGTTCCTTAGCCATGAAGGAGGTGGCTTGGATCATACAGTGGGCGGAAGCTCACAAATGCTGTCTGTCTATCTCCTATCCACATTCCAGGAGTGGACAACTGGGAAGCGGACTTCCTGAGCAGACAAACTTTTCACCCCAGGGAGTGGGAACTCCATCCGGAGGTGTTCTGTAGGTTAATCATCAAATGGGGGGTACCAGATTTGTATCTGATGGTGTCTCGACACAACACCAAACTTCCAAAGAACGGTTCAAGGTCAAGGGATCCTCAGGCCTTCCTGATAGATGTGTTGGCAGTTCCTTGAAACTTCAGGATGACTTACCTATTTCCTCCATTTGCTCTCCTCCCACGAGTCATTGCTTCTATCAAGCAGGAGAGAGCATCAGTGACTCTAATTGCTCCGGCATGGCCTTGCAGAATCTGGTATGCAGACCTAGTGGAAATGTTGTCTCTGCCTCCGTGGAGACTACCCCTGAGGAAAGACCTTCTACTTCAAGGTCCCTTCCTTCATCCAAATCTTGTTTCTCTGAAGCTGACTGCTTGGAGATTGAACACTTGATTCTATCTAAGCGTGAGTTTTTTGAGTTGGTCATTGAGACCATGATTTAGACTCGTAAGCCTGTTACTCGAAAGATTTACTATAAGATATGGCGTAAATATCTTTATTCCAAGAATTTTTGTCTTTTCTCCAGGAGGGTCTGGAGAAGGGTTTGTCTGTCAGCACTCTGAAGGGTCAGATTTCTTCTTTATCTATTTTGCTGCACAAGCGTCTGGCGGATATGCCGGATGTGCAATCTTTTTGTCAGGCCTTGGTCAGAATGAGGCCTGTGTTTAAATCTGTTGCTCCACCTTGGAGTCTTAATCTTGTTCTTAAAGTTTTACAACAAGATCTGTTTGAGCCAATGCATTCCATAGATATTAAGTTGTTATCTTGGAAGGTTTTGTTTCTTATTGCTATCTTTTCTGCCCGGAGAGTTTCAGAACTCTTAGCCTTGCAGTGTGAAACGCTTTATCTCATATTTCATGCGGATAAGGCTGTTCTTCGTACCAAGTTTGGTTTTCTTCATTAAGTTGTTTCGGATAGAAATATTAATCAGGAAATTGTTGTTCCTTCTCACTGTCCTAACCCTTCCTCTCATAGGGAACGTTTGTTGCATAATTTAGATGTAGTGCATGCTCTTAAATTCTATTTGCAGGCGACTAAGGATTTTCACCAGTCTTCTGCTTTGTTTGTTTGCTTTTCTAGGAAATGTAAAGGCCAGAAAGCTACTGCTACTTCTCTCTCTCTTTGGTTGAAAAGTATTATTTGTTTGGCGTATGTGACTGCTGGACATCAGCCTCCTGAGAGAATCACAGCTCACTCCACTAGGGCTGTCTCTTCTTCTTGGGCTTTCAAAAATGAAGCTTCTGTGGAACAGATTTGCAAGGCTGCAACCTGGTCCTCTTTGCATACTTTTTCAAAATTGTATAAATTCAATACTTTTGCCTCGGCTGATTCTTCTTTTAGGAGAAAGGTTCTTCAAGCAGTGGTGCCTTCTGTTTAGGATACCTGTCTTGCCCCTCCCTAGTCCTCTGTGTCCTTTAGCTTGGGTATTGGTTCCCAACAGTTATTGAGGACTCCGTGGACCATATTTTAGGAAAGAAAACTAAATTTCTGCTTCATTGCGCTTCACAGATATTGCTCTTGTTACAAATTGAAGGTTTGTGGCAACCCTGTATCGAGCAAGTCTGTCGTCACCATTTTCCCAACATATATACACATATAAAAACATAAATACACATAAATACACATATATATAAATACACACCTATATATACACACCACCAGCAAAAAGATTATGACTCACTGAAGGCTCAGAGGATGGTTAGAATTTTTTTTAGCAATATAGTATTTTTTAATTGAGGTATGTACATTGTTTTTTAGACATAATGCTATTACACTCTTAATAGACTACAGTTTAGTTTAAATATAACATTTATATACAATGGCAAACAAAAAAAATTGTGTGACTCACTTTATTGCTATATTCGTTTTATTGCGGTAGTCTAGAACCAAAATCACAATATCTCCGCGGTACGCCTGTAGTTAAAACCATCATTAAATATTAATATTGCATAAATATGTTTTTTCATGTTTTAGTCTATTTAACTGCAAAGGGCTCTAACGCGCATATATATATATATATATATATATATATATATATATATATATATATATATATATATATATATATATATATACATATGTATATATATATGTATTTATGTGTTTATATGTGTATATATGTCTGTAAATACATATATACACATATAAATACATATGTACACATAGAAAAACATAAATATGTACACACACAAACGTGCACAAGCAGCTGTGATAAACCCCTTTTCGCATGTACAACAGTTAGAGCTCTACTTGTAATCTAGCCCTTTGGCTTTAGTGCACTTTAGCGAGCTATAAGTCTTAATAAAAAATAATAATGCGATCCATTGAAGGGGAGAAGAAGATAGTGCAGTCGCGATATTAGAAGTCCTGAAGTTAGCGCGAATTTAGTTTCTCTCACGCGCAAACATTTTACTTTCAACTTGTAATACACACGCTAACCCGCCTGCGTTAAAGGTTTACTTCCAGCAGTGTTTGCGCGAGAGTGAAAGTGCTAAAATGCATGCACACCACTTGTTATCTAGCCCTATATCGGTATTGGAAAAGATCATATCAGATATTGCAAAATTTACTCAATATTATCTAACAGGTTTTCGGGACCATTTTGCATTTATCAAATTCCACACCTAAAGACAATTCGGAATAATTCCATTATATTGAGCACATGCAGTACACTCTAAAATGGCCACAGCCGTAATTTTAGATGAATATATGCTCTGGAATTAATAAACCTATATTCATCGCTATTGTATATTCTATTATTAGTGGGCAGGATATAAATTTAAATAAGTTTATGTATTTAATAGACATATACACAATATCTTGTATAGTTAACAAGACCTAAAGGAAACAGAAAACTGAAATCATAACCACCAACAGCTAGAAATGGTGTTAAAAAAAAACTAAAACAATTTAACATATTTAATAAAAAAAAAAAAATTGAACAAAAACACTTAGTATACCCATCATGCCAACATACATATGTCATTCAGATGGTTTAACAATTTGACAGCCGTTCTCGGTTGTTAACCTTGCTATTGTAGGGAAATGGGGGTGGAATATCATGGGAATTATAAAGCTTGACTATGTTGAACTTAGTATGATTGTGGTTGTTTTGATTTAAAAAAAAAATGCCTGATCCTGTTCTCCCAATATTGGAATCTACCCCATATACAGGAGATTATAGTTACAAAGAAAATATTATTTAGTTTTATTTAGTATTCATCTTGGAACTGGTTAGGGGATCGTAAATTAAGGCTTAAGTGTATCTATCTATTTTATAAAACAGGATTTATAATCCTACTTGGTATCTTCTGTTCCTTCATTTCCTCTTTTGGCTTGGCTATGACATAGAGGGCAGTTCCACCCACTCTCTACATAGGCTCCCTAAGGGCTTTCAAAGCTTTGGACTTCAAGAGTGTCATATGACACACACACTGATTGAATGTTCATTGAAATTGTCATTAAATAAAAAGATTTTATCCCAGTGGGTTGGCATAACATTGTAATAGAAGCATTACTATAGGCACGGATAGATTAAAAATAAAGTACACATATACTTTTTAATGGCAAAATATTACATATATGGCATTTCATTAGCTAAAGTTTACCATCACTTTAGCATATGCAGGGGAACTGTGATTGACAGCATTTATATGGAGAAATCAAAATCTTTACAAGCGATCACAGGGTAATGCAGAAAAAGATTAAATTGACCAATTAGAATTTCTTTAAGGAGGATTCTGTTTAGTAGTTATTTAATGGTCTCAAACACAACAGGATTTCACAATATACCTGCTTGTGCACAGGTGACACAATTAGTTTGACTGAATTTGATTATGTGCTCAGCAGGTGTTCTTTGATTGCTGTTGGAACGGGAGGGGTTGATTGAAGGTCTTTTGGGCAATTTATTTAGAGCAGTAGTTTAAGTTAGAGCAGTAATTGTGTGGATAAATAAGAGTATTTATCTGAGGTGATTGTATAAGGGCATAATGATTTGGTTTATAATTCAAAAAAATGAAACGGTTCATAAAAGTATTAATCTTTGTCTTTAGAAACCATTACCATTGTTGGCCATTGTTTAGAACAGTAGTGGCCAATGTTGAGAGCAATGGAAAACATTGCAAAACCATGTAATACTGATTAAAATACTCTGGATTACTCAGTTATTAAAGATATGTGAAAGTCAACATTTAACTTTAATGATTCAGATACAGCATGTAATTTAAAGAAATATATATTCTATTTTACTTATATTATCATTGCATATTGTCATATTATCTAGGTATGTACTAAGAATACCAAAAAACTAAGTAAATTTCATAATATAAGTATTTTGGAAATGTTCTTATTTATTTGCATGCATCTGAATCATGAAAGTTTAATTTGCACTAGTCCCTTTAATAATCACTAGCTCAGCCTCCATGCAATATATTGTAACAAATTGACATGTTTATGGGTTGTGAGGGAACTTTTCCATGGAAGAAAGTTCCTGGATGGTGACAGCATGCTGCGGATCTTGCCATCCTTATGCCTTAGCATGTCCCTTACATACCACATATATGTGGCATGCATGTGTGGGGGGGCAGAATTCACATTGCCCACACTGCTATTGGCTGGTCAGTCATTAATCCCTTTCCTGCCAGAGAGACCTGCAATGCATTGTGAGATAAATTGAGAAGATGCATGCTCAGAGCATGGGAACAGTTAAAGGCTCAATTCTGTTTCATAAAAGTTAAGATAGTCCACTCCTAACCCAATGCTGCCAGAAAGGGTTTATTGTGTGTTAAAAGGCCAACCACCAGAGGACCACAGTGTAGCATTCACAGTGATAGATGGCATTTTAATATAAAAACATCTGAATAAATTTTTAATTGTGCTGTTTTATGTCTCCGTTTTATCTGACGATAACCCAACATAACATTTTATATATTACTCAGCTTTTTTTGCATAAAGAATATTATTTAGTAATTTTCTCAGTGTTTATTCACTTGGTCCTTGATGTGGATGCCCTTTAGCATGAGTAACTTCAGGATTGAGCCTTTAATCCATTCAGTGTCTGTTTAGAATCAAAATCTGGCACTGTACATGGCTAATCATACAATTATTTAGTTGATCCCTCTTGGCTGGAAATTCTTTTTGTTTTTGTTACCTCAATTGTATTACAATTATTTGAGACATTTCTGTTTTATCTGTTTTTCCCTTTAATTCTCCTCCTTACAGGTACCATGACAAGCAGGAGGTGACCAGTAACTTCCTGGGTGCTATGTGGCTCATTTCTATAACGTTCTTATCCATTGGTTATGGAGACATGGTGCCCAATACTTATTGTGGGAAGGGAGTCTGTTTGCTTACTGGAATTATGGTAAGACTGGCACTACGGGTATAAAAACAAGTCTGCACTTTATGAATTCCTCACTCTATTTTATTTGCAAGACACTTTCTCTTGTTTTTACCTTCATTCTAGTGATCATTCTCCATCTTTGTGTCCCATTTCTCTTTCTTACGTTCCCTTTCATGTTATAGGCAGTGTTCCAAAATAAATCTTCCTTTTTTTTTATTTTGCAGGGAGCAGGTTGCACTGCTCTGGTTGTTGCTGTGGTCGCACGAAAGTTGGAACTCACCAAAGCAGAGAAACACGTACACAACTTTATGATGGACACGCAACTTTCAAAGCGGGTACAGAATGACTCAGAGCATCAAGAAGGGTGGGGAGGAGAGTAGGAACAGAAAGCATAGGGATGAGTGAAGAAGAGGGAGACAAGGGATAGAGAGAAATGAAATAAGAGAGAAAAGTGACAGAGGAAGCATATTAGGTGAAAGTGGAGAACATGTTGTATGAGAAACCCTCTTCCATTAAAGGGACAGTAAACACCTTGTAATTACAATCCATTTCTGTGGTGTTGCCAAGTCTTGACATTTTAAAACAAATCAATATCCTTTTTACTGTAATTTTTTAATAGCCAAACTCCACCCACCAATCTCGGCTTTTGTCCACTGATAATAAGGCTAGTCATGGTCATAAAGTTATTATAAAGTGAATTGTTTTGCAGTAGATGCCTGATAAAGACATTTAGGGAAAGATATGCAGCAGAGTTAGCTTTGAGAAGTTAGCAAGCACCATTTCAAGTTTTGGAGAATCGGAAATTCCTCAATTTTCAGAGCTAAATTTCATGAATAGAGGGTAAAATAAATCATGAAAATATATTGCAAAGTTGTTAGATTATGCATTAGTAAATATTTAATGTAGAAATATCAATGTGTTTACTGTCCATTTGGATACTAATGTCCTTCATTGGCATTTTCTATTCCTTTATTTATTCTCTATATATCTCTATATATTTTTTCTACTTTTATGTCATCCACACTCAATCTACTTCATTGTTATTGTTTATGTAATTTACATTACTCTTCATCATTCTCATTTCCCTTATCTACAGTTTTTTCTCTATCTTTTCTTAAAGCGAACATTTGACTTTCATGATTCATATAGAGCATGCAACTTTAAGACATGTGTAAATTCCCTTCTATGATCACATTTACTCCGTTTTCTTGTTATCCTTTGTTGAGAAGCATATTTACATATCTTCAGCAGCAATGCACTGCTGGGCGCTAGCTGGTCGCTACACACATTTATCTCTTTTCATTGGCTCACCAAATGCAGGGCCTGCGCGACAGTATAGGCAGTCTTCGCAGCTGCCTTAGGGCACCCCCAGCAGGAGGCGCAAGATCGGCTTGCCCAGTGCCTGGCTATTGGCATTTGCAAAGCAGGGGCCAGCGTGCTGTGCGTATGAAAAATTGTTTATGTCTGTGTGCACAGCACATTGCCACACACTGTCTCATACAGCCTTGCCCTAGTCATAAACGGGCGTGTGTCAGTCTATGAAGGCAGGCAGGGCAGCTTACTTGCGCATCGGCAGCGCAGCGTACTCCTATCTGACAGAGACTGTGCGTCATGTTCACAGTTATTCAGTGACATGGAGGCGAGGCGGAGGCGGACAGCCATGGAGCCAACTCTCTCACTGAGAGGAAAGTAATGTGTGGATGCTGGTGCCTCGTGGGTGACTGTCACGAAACAGCAGTCAGTACTTACTGAAAAAAATTATTTGAGGCTCAGCCACGTGAGTGACGCCCACCTGTGACCCACCCAGATGGCCAGAGAGACTGGCGCCGGCACTGAAGTGAGACGTGAGAGGTAGAATGATATGTGATATAGACAGTGATATATACTCTGGGATATTATATGTGTTATATACAGTAGCAAATATTTATACTCTGGCTGGTTATTAATTATATGTGATATAGACAGTGACATATACTCGGGCTATTATATGTGATATATCTACAGTGACCCTGGGCTATTATATGTGATATATACAGTGACATATACCCTGGGCTATTATATATGCTATAGACAGTGACATATACCCTGGGCTATTATATGTGATATAGACAGTTACATATAGCCTGGGCTATTATATGTAATATAGACAGTGACTCTGGGCTATTATATGTGACATAGACAGTGACATATACTCTGGGCTATTATATGTGATATAGACAGTGATATATACTCTGGGCTATTATATGGGATATAGACAGTGACATATATTCTGGGTTATTATATGTGATATAGACAGTGACATATATTCTGGGCTATTATATTTTTTTATTTTATTTCATAACAATAAAAGTTAAATTTTATTTTGAGCCCACAATTCTATTGTTGTGATAGCTGTTCAGCTGAATGATATTTCCAAACCAAGAGTGCTATATGTGTTGTCTTTTTGAAGAGTATGTTTCTTCACCTCTTTTCATATTACTCTAGTTCTGAATATACACACAGCACCCACCACGCCTAATAAAGATATATCATTTGTTCGCATATTTCAATTCGCCTACATATTACTACTGACTAGGGATCAAGGTTTTGAAACACATGAAAGTAGTGTCATTGGACTTCCTCTTTTCACTGTCTGATTTGCTATGCAGCACTACCACTGTCTGATTTGCTATGCAGCACTACCACTGTCTGATTTGTTATGCAGCACAACCACTGTGTGATTTGTTATGCAGCACAACCACCACTTCCTGATTTGTTATGCAGCACAAACACTGTCTGATTTGCTATGCTGCAGTACAACTGTCTTATTTGTTATGCAGCACAAACACTGTCTGATTTGCTATGCTGCAGTACAACTGTCTGATTTGTTATGCAGCACAACCACCACTGTTGGATTTGCTATGCAGCACTACCACTTTTTGATTTTAATTTAGCCACTAATCAGCGAGTGATACCCAGGTGCTAAACCAAAAATGGGCTGGCTCCTAAGCTTACATTCCTGCTTTTCAAATACAGATACCAAGAGAACAAAGAAAATAGATCATATTAGTTCGTTAGAAAGTTGCTTAAAATGTCATGCTGTAGCTGAATCATGATATAAAAATTTGACTTTCATATCCTTTTAACTAGCAATGGGATGTATGTAATAGGGGGGGGGGGGGCGGCAAAATGTATCCTCGCCTGTGTGGCCAAAACTCCTAGCACCGGCCCTGACCAAATGTGTTCATCTAGCTTCCAGTAGTACATTGTTTCTCCAGAGCTTACTTTAACTATGTGTTTTAGACATACAAAAGAATTAAACACATAGTTAAATGAAAGTGACAGTCTATAAATATTTTCACTCGTCTCACTTTTTTATTCTTAGTCCTCCATTCTCTCCTTTTCATTCTTTCATCTCTTACTTTATAACCGCCTTTCTCCCTTGGTTTCCCAGAATATTTCTATTTTTATTTTATCTCTTTAGGTGAAAAATGCAGCTGCCAATGTACTCAGGGAAACGTGGCTGATTTACAAATACACAAAGCTTGTGAGGAAGATCGACCATGCTAAAGTACGCAAACACCAACGCAAGTTTCTACAAGCAATTCACCTGTAAGTGTGAGAGGGATGGGAAGAGCATAGGGAAATGCTAATGGGGAAAAGAGAAAGAGTTAAAGAAAAGTGTGAACTGAGATCAAACATCTCACAAAACATGGGAATTTTAAATTTTATAGGCTTTATAGAAGCACCCAATGAAGAAAAAATATATATATTTTAGTAGTATATCATGTTAATACAATGAAATCACTTGACAAATATAGGCCACATATTAAAAAAAAAAAAAAGACAAAAGTATTAAGAGAAAAGAAAGTTTCAGAAGGACATATGATATGTGGGTAGAATGGACATGAGAGGCAATTGTAAAATAAGATATTGTAAGACTGTCAGTCTGTCTGTTTTAAGACTAAAATCATTTCTATTCCAGGGTTCTTAAAACCACGGGTCAAGACATATTACTAGCTCACAACACCATGTTTACTGGGTCGTGACTTGTGTGTGTTGTAGGACAGTGTGTGTGGTGTATGAGAGTGTGTGCTATATGAGATTGTGGTATGTGTGTGTTGTATGAGAGTGTGTGTGTGTTAATACCTTTTACAACACTTTCAAGTTTGACTACAATTGGGAATAAAGTACACACACATTTTAGTCACTTTGCCCAACGTTGCAGCTATTTTGTTGTATAATACTTCGTAAATTTTCAGACCAAACATAAAAATAGGGTTGCGAAGGTATGTGGTATTATTGCACTGTATCTTGTGGAAAAAAGTTTGAATAACCCTGGTCTATTCTATGTAGACATATAGGGGCATATTTATCAAGCTCCGAATGGAGCTTGATGACCTGTGTTTTTGGCGAGCCTGCAGACTCGCCAGAAACAGCAGTTATGAAGCAGTGGTCACAAAGACCGCTGCTCCATAACCTGTCCGCCTGCACTGAGCAGGCGGACAGACATCGGCGGAAATCAACCCGATCGAGTACGATCGGGTTGATTGACACCCCCTGCTGGCGGCCCATTGGCCGCGAGTCTGCAGGGAGCGGCGTTGCACCAGCAGCTCTTGTGAGCTGCTGGTGCAATGCTAAATACAGCGAGGGTATTGCTCGCCGTATTCAGCGAGGTCTGTCGGACCTGATCCGCACTGTCGGATCAGGTCCGACAGACCTTGATAAATAGGGGCCATAGCATCACTGTGTGTATATAAACAATATAGCATGCAGAGTGCGGCTGTGTGAGTGTGTGACTGAGTGTGCGTTTGTTTCTATCAAATAACTCTGCCTATAGACCAATTATTATGTTATGTTCGAATGCTGTACGGTATCAAAGCCACCAACTAATTTGGGCCAATGCTGAATAGATTCCAAATTACTGATGGCTTTTATAGAGCATAGACAAAAAGTGGTAAGCGCTCTGGGAATGTTACTCTCCCCTCTGTGTGTCTGAGTGCTAGGATTTACTCGTTGTTGGATTTTTTATAGAGCATAACCTGTAATATTTACAGGTGGTTATTTAGTGGTTATTGTAAAAAACAAAATATTGTTATTTTCTATTTTTTTATGATTGTGTTACACTGTTAGTTTGCTATAGGCATACAAATAATAAATTAAGGGTTTCACATGAATTTTAAAGTTGTCCTGAGGTGACCCAACTAAGCTTGCTGTTGTACAGTAATTGAATAGGCCAGTATTTCAACTGGCTGTCCAGTAGAATATATGTCAAATTACTGGACACTTATCTGATTAAGTTCAATCTAAGACCTGATTTAAGCACATGGCTGATGGGCTATCGAGCTGTATGTCTCATCTGAGGGCCAGTATTGACATATCATTTTCAAGGGCTGAAGACAATGGGGTCAGATCTGAAGTCTAATAATGACCACACCTCATATACCTCTCTTTCGGCTAGATTTAGAGTTTTGTCGGTAACGACCCGCGTAGCTAACTCTGGCTTTTTTCCCCCCGCACCTTTTAAATACCGCTGGTATTTAGAGTTCACAGAAGGGCTGCGTTAGGCTCCAAAAAGGAAGTGTATAGCATATTTACCGCAATTGCAACTCTCAATACCAGCGGTGCTTACGGACGCGGCCAGCTTCAAAAACGTGCTCGTGCACGATTCCCCCATAGAAAACAATGGGGCAGTTTGAGCTGAAAAAAAACCTAACACCTGCAAAAAAGCAGCGTTCGGCTCTTAACGCAGCCCCATTGTTTCGTATGGGGAAACCGTTTCTAAGTCTGCACCTAACACTCTAACATGTACCCCGAGACTAAACACCCCTAACCTTACACTTATTAACCCCTAATCTGCCGCCCCCGCTATCGCTGACACCTGCTGTATATTATTAACCCCTAATCTGCCGTTCCGTACACCGCCGTAACCTACATTATCCCTATGAAGCCCTAATCTGCTGCCCCTAACACCGCTGACCCTTATATTATATTTATTAACCCCTAATCTGCCCCCCACAACGTCGCCGCCAGCTACCTACAATAATTAACCCCTAATCTGCTGACCGGACCTCACCGCTACTATAATAAATGTATTAACCCCTAATCCGCCTCACTAACCCTATAATATATAGTATTAACCCCTAATCTGCCCTCCCTAACATCACTGACACCTAACTTCAAGTATTAACCCATAATCTGCCGACCGGACCTCACCACTACTATAATAAATGTATTAACCCCTAAAGCTAAGTCTAACCCTAACACTAACACCCCCCTAAATTAAATATAATTTAAATCTAACTATATAAATTAACTCTTATTAAATAAATTATTCCTATTTAAAGCTAAATACTTACCTGTAAAATAAACCCTAATATAGCTACAATATAAATTATAATTATATTGTAGCTATTTTAGGATTTATATTTATTTTACAGGCAACTTTGTAATTATTTTAACCAGGTACAATAGCTATTTAATAGTTACCCAGTTCAAATAATTACAAAATTACCTGTAAAATAAATCCTAACCTAAGTTACAATTAAACCTAACACTACACTATCAATAAATTAATTAAATAAAATACCTACAATTATCTACAATTAAATCTAACACTACACTATCAATAAATTAATTAAATAAAATACCTACAATTATCTACAATTAAATCTAACACTACACTATCAATAAATTAATTACATGAAATACCTACAAATAAATAAAAATAAATAAACTAACTAAAGTACAAAAAATAAAAAAGCTAAGTTACAAAAAATAAAAAAATTAATTACAAACATAATAAAAATATTACAACAATTTTAAGCTAATTACACCTACTCTAAGCCCCCTAATAAAATAACAAAGCCCCCCAAAATAAAAAAATGCCCTACCCTATTCTAAAATACAAATATAAAAGCTCTTTTACCTTACCAGCCCTTAAAAGGGCCTTTTGCGGGGCATGCCCCAAAGAATTCAGCTCTTTTGCCTGTAAAAAAAACATACAATACCCCCCCAACATTACAACCCACCACCCACATACCCCTAATCTAAACCAAACCCCCCTTAAATAAACCTAACACTAAGCCCCTGAAGATCTTCCTACCTTATCTTCACTACACCGGGTATCAGCGATCCATCCAGGCTCCGAAATCTTCATCCAAGCCCAAGCGGGGGCTGGAGATCCATCATCCGGCTGAAGTCTTCTATCAAGCGGCAAGAAGAAGTCCAGAAGAGGCTCCAAAGTCTTCATCCTATCCGGGCAGAAGAGGAGATCCGGACCGGCAACCATCTTCATCCAAGCGGCATCTTCTATCTTCATCCGATGATGAGCGGCTCCATCTTGAAGACCTCCGGCGTGGATCCATCCTCTTCTTCCGACGTCCTAAGTCCGAATGAAGGTTCCTTTAAATGACGTCATCCAAGATGGCGTCCCTCAAATTCCGATTGGCTTATAGTATTCTATCAGCCAATCGGAATTAAGGTAGGAAAAATCTGATTGGCTGATGGAATTAGCCAATCAGACTCAAGTTCAATCCGATTGGCTGATCCAATCAGCCAATCAGATTGAGCTCGCATTCTATTGGCTGATCGGAACAGCCAATAGAATGCAAGCTCAATCTGATTGGCTGATTCAGATTTTCCATACCTTAATTCCGATTGGCTGATAGAATCCTATCAGCCAATCAGAATTCAAGGGACGCCATCTTGGATGACGTCATTTAAAGGAACCTTCATTCGGACTTAGGAGGTCTTCAAGATGGAGCCGCTCGTCATCGGATGAAGATAGAAGATGCCGCTTGGATGATGATGGTTGCCGGTCCGGATCTCCTCTTCTGCCGGATAGGATGAAGACTTTGGAGCCTCTTCTGGACTTCTTCTTGCCGCTTGATAGAAGACTTCAGCCGGATGATAGATCTCCAGCCCCCGCTTGGGCTTGGATGAAGATTTCGGAGCCTGGATGGATCGCTGATACCCGGTGTGGTGAAGATAAGGTAGGAAGATCTTCAGGGGCTTAGTGTTAGGTTTATTTAAGGGGGGTTTGGGTTAGATTAGGGGTATGTGGGTGGTGGGTTGTAATGTTGGGGGGTATTGTGTTTATTTTTACAGGCAAAAGAGCTGAATTCTTTAGGGCATGCCCCGCAAAAAGCCCTTTTAAGGGCTGGTAAGGTAAAAGAGCTTTTCTATTTTAATTTTAGAAAAGGGTAGGGCATTTTTTTATTTTGGGGGGCTTTGTTATTTTATTAGGGGCTTAGAGTAGGTGTAATTAGCTTAAAATTGTTGTAATATTTTTATTATGTTTGTAATTAAATTTTTTATTTTTTGTACTTTAGTTAGTTTATTTAATTGTATTTATTTGTAGGTATTTCATGTAATTAATTTATTGATAGTGTAGTGTTAGGTTTAATTGTAGGTATTTTATTTAATTAATTTATTGATAGTGTAGTGTTAGGTTTAATTGTAACTTAGGTTAGGATTTATTTTACATGTAATTTTGTTATTATTTTAACTAGGTAGCTATTAAATAGTTATTAACTATTTAATAGCTATTTTACCTGGTTAAAATAAATACAAAGTTGCTTGTAAAATAAATATAAATCCTAAAATAGCTACAATATAATTATAATTTATATTGTAGCTATATTGGGGTTTATTTTACAGTTAAGTATTTAGCTTTAAATAGGAATAATTTATTTAATAAGAGTTAATTTATTTCGTTAGATTTAAATGATATTTAACTTAGGGGGGTGTTAGTGTTAGGGTTAGACTTAGCTTTAGGGGTTAATACATTTATTAGAGTAGCGGTGAGGTCTGGTCGGCAGATTAGGGGTTAATACTTGAATTTAGGTGCTTTATGAACTGGTGTTAGCTCAGAAAGCTCTTAACTCCTGACTTTTTTCTGCGGCTGGAGTTTTGTCATTAGATTTCTAACGCTCACTTCAGCCAAGACTCTAAATACCAGCGTTAGGAAGATCCCATTGAAAAGATAGGATACGCAAATGGCGTAGGGGGATCTGCGGTATTGAAAAGTCGCAGCTGCAAAGTGAGCGTTAGACCCTTACCTACAAGATTCTAAATACCAGCGGTAGCCCAAAACCAGCGTTAGGAGCCTCTAACGCTGGTTTTGACGGCTAACGCCAAACTCTAAATCTAGCCGTTTAGATCTTACGCTGGTTCTCCAGTATTTTTGTGGAGCACAGTTGGCAACTCTAGTCCCAGTGCAAACAATGGCTGCTCATCATATTTGCATAGATAAAAATAATGCTCTGTGTAAAAGAATATTCAGTTTCTGGCCTAGATTCAATAACCAAAATTGTGAAACTAATATTTCACTAAAAAAAACTCACTGCAACATCACAACTGAAAAATTGTAGAATTTAAAAAGGTTTGGACTCAACCCTCACTTCTATGAGTTGTGGGATCGTTCTATTATAATTAATGGAGAAGTATCTATCTCAGAACCGTTGATTTCTCTGTGCATACAAAGATGATCCACTATAAAGGATACCAGCATCATAAAAATGCCTTCAAAACATTACACTAAATAGGAGAATTTAAACAAAAAATACTCCTCCTATAAAACAGTCCAGTATAACATTTGCAAACTTGAAAATAGAAAATGAAAGATGAGACAACCTTATCAGCCTTGAAATAACCCTACTTGACCATAATATTCCCCAATTCTTGAATGAGGGTTAGGTAATCCGGAAATGCCTCTAGAAAGCCATGGAAAAGCCATGGCCAGACCCTCTTCTGCATGTGTGAGGTTTCTAAAAAAGGTTCTTTTTCTAACCAGTGAGGCTACTTTACCCCTAATGGAGAATATTTTAGACCGCTGCTTCACAACTTCTTGATAACTTCTGTTTCGGCTCGCCCGAAACATGGGGCATCAAGCTCCATACGGAGCTCGATAAATATGCCCCTTTGGCTGAAAGGAGTTACAGAAGATTTGAACCAAGTACCTTATGAAGATAGTGCAAGTACTGTAGACTATACAATTGCACAACCTTCACTTTTTAGTTTTAGTAGATTCCAGTACAAACTATGATAAATGGAAAATAAAAAAATAGGTAAATAACAACCTATAACAGTCAGTATCAAGAGTCACCTATCTGTTCTATAACCTAAAATGTCCTAATACCTCACAAACATCTAGATTACGAGTTTTGCGCTAAACAGGGTGCGAAAATAACGCCCAAAAATTTGTGTTATTGCACTTTTCATAGCGCTGCCATTACGAGTTACTGAAAAGCCTCCTTGTGCTGTGCGTTATGCTGCTGATTTTACGTACTTGTGCATGATTTCCCCATAGACATCAATAAGGAGAGAGTGTTAGAAAAAAATCTAACACCTGAGATCGCGGAATGGCAAATCGCCATAACGCAACAACATTGATGACTATGGGGGAAAGAAAGTTAAGTTTAAACCTAACACCCTAAAATAAACCCCTGATCTAAACATCCCTTATCCGCCGCCGCTGACTTTGCGGACAGTAAATAAAATTATTAACTCCTAATCCGCCACTCCCAGACATCGCTAACACTAAATAAACCCATTAACCCCTAAACCGCCAGCCCCCCACATCGTAACTACTAAACTAAACCTATTAAACCCTAAATGGGTTAGGGGCAATAGATAGCTTAGGTTTCTTTTAGACTTAGGTTTTTTATTTTGGGGGGACTATTTTTTTCTAGGTAAAAGAGCTGTTTAAATTAGGGCAATGCCCTTCAAAAGGCCCTTTTAAGGGTTATTGGTAGTTTATTGTAGGTTAGGGGTTGTTTTTATTTTGGGGGGCTTTTTTATTTTTATAGGTCTATTAGATTAGGTGTAATTGTTTTTAATTTTGATAATTTCTTTTATTATTTTTTGTAATCAGAGTTTTTTTAATTTTTTAGTAGTATTAGTTTTTTTTAAAAAATTTGTAATTTAGGTTTTTAATTTTTTCGTATTGTTAGGTTTTTTTAATCATGTAATTTAGGATTTTTAATTGGTAGTTTTTTTTTATTAGAATAGTTATGTTAGGTTAATTTATAGTTTAAACTTAGGTTTGTTTTATTTCACAGGTAAGTTTTTAGTTATTTAAAGATTAGTTTATTAGTTATGAAGTGGAGGACTGGAGGTTTAGGGGTTAATAATTATTATGATGTTGGCGATGTGGGGGGCCGGCGGTTTTGGGGTTAATAGGTTTATTTAGAGGCGGCGATGCCAGGGGTGGTGGATTAGGGGTTAATAGGTTTATTTAATAGTTGTGATGTGGGTGGGTGGCAGATTAGGGGTTAATAAATGTAATATAGTATTTGCAATGCGGGAGGGTGGCAGTTGAGGGGTTAATAGGTAGTTTATGGGTGTTAGTGTACTTTGTAACACTTTAGTTATGAGTTTTGTAAAACAATTTTGTTTTGCAAAATCCATAACTACTGGTCTCAGATGGCGGAATGGATCGTTTCGGTATAGGCTGTAACGCTAGCAGTTTAGCCGGATCGCATAACCTGTAATATGGCGCTATGGAAATCCCGCAATCAAATGTAATTTTTTAAGTGCAGAATGGACGTTGCGTTACAGGCTAAAATGCTTGTGGTATAGCTAATACGCCGCGACTCGTAATATGCGTTACCGTTACCGGCCATTCCACGCGCAATGGCCAATTTTTCAGCAATATAGCCGTACCACAACACTTGTAATCTAGCTGAAAGTTATATATTTGCAACCTATACTGGCAGCGCAGATAATTCATATATTTTTTAAGAAATGCAGGCATTGTCTTGTGGGTAAGTAAATACAATTCCAATGGTTTTTTGTTTTTTTTATTAAAGTTAACATTATTTGATGATAGATTTATATATATATATTAAAATATGTTATGTTTGCAGATGATCCTGTAAAACAATGGTTATTAACACCAGTAATTAGTGATGTAGGTTCTGAGCCAGAAACATTCATCAAAGCACTTAGGAGGTCAAGGCAAAATAGATTGGACCTTCTCTCTCCTCAAAATGAGGTTTAGGTGCCTGGATCACTCCAGTGGTTCTCTAAAATATAGACTAAAGAAGGTGGTAGACATCATCACTGCTTGCGTTTGCCTGCAAAACACTACAGAAGAACAGGGCCTGTCAAAGGATATCCATGTACAAGAAGACCTAGAGGAGAAGAAGAGGACTCAACCAGGGTGTTATCAGGCAGCTGTAACAAATATAACTTCATTACATCATCAGCGTTTCCCAGGTAAATATTATTTTATTCTCTAGCAAAATCATTAACATTTTTAACTTTGTAAATTCCTGACAGTAAAAAAAAAAAGCATTTCTTCAACCTCTTTTATTCTTCTAGGTACAACCATGTGTGAATCAAATCTAAGAAGAAAGAAGGAGGAATAATTGAAACTGGAAAATGTACTTATGAAAAAAACACAAAAAAACGGGTATTACTCAATTATGAATAGATTAAAATGAGCTGGGACTGTTTCTCTTTTGAAATTTAGGAGATTGAATAACTTTAAAGATTGTCAGTGCACTTTTTGTTTAAAAGGTGGAAACAGAAGAAAACTGATGGTTTCAAAGAAATACAATAGACTGTCATCCACATGGACAGAATATTGTATTATATTAATGTAATATAATAATATTATAGTATAATAATGCAACTCTAATAATGTATCTTAAAACAAAGTGCCAAATTAAATTTAAAAATATATTATAGAAATAAAATAATTTGTAAATTGTAAATGAAGCTCCTTATATTGGTAAAATGTATAGGACAGCCAGAGAAAAGAACAGAGATTTAGGGCAAGATTTATTACAAGGCGAATGTCCTGATCAGTTGCAGGTTCACTAATTTGAGCCTGCAGCTGATATTTAAGTTTAAATCGCTGCCTCATAAAGACTGGAATTGGCAGTTGAAAATCACCACAGATTCATTCGACCGGGTTGATTGACAAGCCCTACTCTCAGGCAACTGGTTGCATGAGGGTAGGCGACGGTATTGCACAAGTGTTCCCTTGTGCAATGATAAATATGGGGAACACATTCTCCCAACAATTTGCAATAAGATGCGGACAGGTTCACAACATGTGAATGCTGTTCACTCGCAAATTGATACATCTTGCCCATAGTATAGTGTCAATTATAAGATGCATACATGAGCTACTTCAGAAGGGCTACATAAAAAATAAATTAAATGTCTCCATTTTGTATCAATTAAAGTTTAATTGTAGCTATATTAAAAACTAGTTGTAACTACTATTATTTTTGTAATTAAAGTAGTAAAAAAAAAGTAAAGTAGTATAATGAAAGGGGTGTTATCACTAAAGCAAAATCCCCATGGTCAGTGTCTGAAATGATATGTGATGGTAGTTCACATTTAAAGGAAATAATAAAAAAAAATATTCTGTAAAAGTTTTATATAATTGTTTATAGTACATATGGTGAGAATTAGCAACAAACCTTACCTCTGGGCTGCTAAAGGGCTATTAAAAAAAGAATGAACAGCGAGTAAGTGTCATTGTGTCTGTCATGTGGCGCTGTTTTGAACTGGCATTTAAGTTACATGTGGCTGAAGATGGACATGTGAGTCCTAGTTCAATAACTTGGACTCTTGTCGTCGATATATCTGGACCTTAAATTAAGTACTTATATATTCACTTTTAAGCCCTTTTCAATCAAATACCTTGAAACATACAATATAATTTTTAATACATTTATATGTTTTTTCGTTAGAAATTTTTTTTTTTTTTTTTTTAAATCTATACTATCTACATATTTCAACTTTAGCACAGTTTCAGGTTAGCACTCATAGCGATAAATAGAAAAAGCTTTCTTTAGCATGCCCCATAGAAGTTTATTGGGAGAGGGAGTTAGTATGGTCACGATATCCGAAGTCCTTAAGTTAGCACGCCTGAGTCTTTCGCTCATGCGTTATCTTTTTACTTTCAACTTGCTCATGAGTGATAACAAATAATGGCTCCACTTGAAATCTAGACCTATATCTGTATATCTATATATAAATATATATAGAAGGTATTTGTTGTTACAAGCACTCACTGTTAGAACAACTGCCTGGGTGCTCTCATGAAATGCTTTTATTTCAGATCATTTTTCTTTTATTCATCCAGGTTAACGTTTCGGTCCTCACAGGGACCTTTTTTTAAGACCAAATATTTTCTTTGCTGCTTTTTATTTTGGAGTTTGAACAAAAATAAAAAGCAGCAAAGAAAATATTTGGTCTTGAAAAAGGTCCCTGTGAGGACCGAAATGTTGGCCTGGATGAATAAAAGAAAAATGATCTGAAATAAAAGCAGATGTAATTATTTCATCAAAAGCCCTACTACATGTATTTATATACAAATATAGGTATAGATATATATTTTACATAAATATATACAGATAGGTCAGCATGCTAAGGCACTGTGGCTGAGCTCTGTAGCAACCCAAGGTTTGCAGGTTCGATCCCCGGTGAGGTACACTCAGCCTTTCATCCTTCCGAGGTTGATAAAAATGAGCAGCGACTTGAGACCCTTACGGGTGATTAGCCACGCTTTACAAGTACCCAAAACATACATACATATATATATATAAATATATATTTAATAATAAAAAGAACAGGTATTTGAAGTATTCATAGCGCACCCTCGGCTTTAGCGCAGTTGATCTGCAACACCTTCAGGTAGCCATAAAAATAAAAGGCTTTTTAGTGCATTCCATAGAAGTCTATGGGCAAAGGGAGTTAGCTTGGTCACAAAATCCAACCTCCAGATGTTAGTGCAACTGAGTCTTTCGCTTGCGGGCTACATTTTAACTTTTAACTAATACTAGCGCTAACATGGGAGCGCTATTTATTTTCCTTGAGTGCAGTTAAAATGTATTGCTCCACTTCTTATCTAGGCCTTAAAGGGATAGAAAACTAAAAACTTAAAAGCACATAAATGCATTTCAGTTTTAAAAATATACATATATTAGCAAAAATGCCTCTAGTAAATATATATTATTATTTATTTATTTTAAATATATATTTTCAATGAAGCCCATCTGAGCTAATAGTCTCCTTTCATGTACACCATTTCATTCTACTTATAAGATAAGAGTTTTAAGAAGAGACCAAGTTTTTATTGGGACTTTTTTGTGACATCATACATTTAGTATATTGTGTTTTATTTATATGTAAAATGTTTTTATTCATGTTTGCTGAATAAATGTTTTATTTTCAATTTATTTTCCATTGAGGTGGTATAAATGGAGCTGTAAGCTACTGAAGCGGCCGACAGCTAAAAGTAAGTTACGGCTCAATTTTAATACCAGGTTTCCATTGAAATATTTAAGCAATGCATGCCGTCGCTCTTTCCATGTATGTGTAAGTTAACAATGCGTTAACGCTTCCAACCGACTTCAGATTATTTGAGAATCGCACCATAACAAGTTTGTTGCTCTGGTAATACGTCCTTAGATTATAAAAGTTTATGTTGGCACCTGTGCTCCTTACCTGTGATTACCCCAAGAGAGAAAGACAATTAGTTGTGGTGTTAGGAGTTTGGTGGGTTTGAGCTAGGTAGAGTGATTTGGAGAGTTAATTTTATTCTATTATTTAAGTTTATTGTAGGTCACATAAGTATGCAAGGAATTTATAAAAATGTTTGGGTTTTAATTTCTTTTTAAATTTATTTTTATATGTATAATATTCAGTGTTTCCCCAGGCATAGGCATAGTTGGAGTTTTGGAGTTATGTTCTTGATTATATTTGTATATGTAAGTACATATTGAAATATTATTAAGAACATAATTCCAACCTGCCTGAGGAAGCACTAAACATTACATATAAAAATACATAAAAAAAAAGGAAATACTTGTAATGGAAATTAGGACTACACCTAGGGCTAGTTTCCATTGAGGTGGTAAATTGTGGAAACTGGTGATAAAAAAACATTTATCTCCTTTAAAGGCCTAGTTTCCAATGAGGTGGTAAAGTTTGGAAACCAGTGGTAACATTAAAACTCTCCATAGACTTTAATGGAGCATTAAAGTCTATGGAGTCTGTTTAAATGTTTTTACCACCTCAATGGAAACTAGTCCATAGTTATTTTTGTGATTTGCAAACTCGCACGAACCCAATTGCGACTCAATGGAAAGGAGCCCTAGATATGGGCTTCAGAAGAGCAATGATCAGGTGCCTCTGCCTCTGGAAGCTGACGCATTGCATGTAATTTCATCATGCTTTGTGATGATGCCATTAGCTTGCTGACATCCAATTTGTGTCATTTATCCCTAAGGCACCAATGTAAAATACAATTCCCAAATCCCTTTTTGCAGCACACACTGGAGCAATTGTTAAATGTCTTGTTTCATAGTTTAAATTAAAATGGTATTTCAATGTATCTTTAATACAGTGTAATAAAGACTTTTCAATCCTGACTTTTACCATTATGTAGCAATAACAATACCAATAGGAATAATTGAAATAAAATGACAACAGTTTTCTTAAGTGACATGTTACCCAAATAGTGAATGACCTGAGAGTGCTGCAGCATATCTGTAAAAAGCTGATGGAAAATATCGTATGAACATCTCTATATAAAAAAATAAGTGATTTTACCTCAAAATTTCCTTAGTAGCCACAACCCACTGTAAAAGAACTTTAAACATCCATTGAGATTGCTAGTCCTGGGACTTGCAAATGAGCATGCATCTGGCATGTGTGTGGACAGCCTCTTAATTTTACTTCTCAGTGTAAGGATGGAAATACATCTTTGCCATAAGTACCCCCAACTGCAACCCCATAATATTTAAAATAATAATAATAATACCAATAATAAGTGACAATCATATGTATCCCAGAATGGGATAAATTGGTTACAGATTTTTCTGGTTTTAAAAACTGATTTTAAAATCCTGTTTAACTGAATGCAAAGAGAAAGAGGTAAGGGTTTCACAGATACATATCAGGTAAACTGTAACGGTACCTTGACTTGTGGGGAAAAACGCTGCTGTCCTCAGCGCCATAAGAGAAACACTCATGTGAGTGACGTCGCTACCTCTAGCAAGTCAGCGGGTGAACTGATTCACAGAAAAAAAGAAGGAATTCCCCAAACTCGAAAAGGTCACATATAGAGTCCACAAGGTACAGCAAACACTATGCACAAGCCTTAAGTAAAATATACAATCAGTAACATGTATTTTGACACCTGCACTTACACAAACTATATATGTCAGAATTTGTGGGCAGGTCTGTATGACTAGATAAGTCGGAATACACCTGGCCCCAAATTATCTTTGAGAAAGCGCCATTTGGGCGTGAAACCCGTCAGATGACGTAATAACTGCAATACCGCTTCACTGTGAGTTTGTCTTCATCATTTTTATTGCATACTGAATAAAAAAATTCTTAGTTTTACTTAAGGCTTGTGCATAGTGTTTGCTGTACCTTGTGCACTCTATGAGGCCTTTTATCAAATGTCTGTCGGACCTGATCCGACAGTGCGGGTCAGGTCCGACAGACATCACTGAATGCGGAGAGCAATATGCTCTCCGTATTCAGCATTGTACCAGCAGCTCTTGTGAGCTGCTGGTGCGACGCTGTGCCCTGCAGACTCGCGGGGTGTCAATCAACCCCATCGTACTTGATCGGTTTGAATTCTGGCGATGTCTGTCTGCCTCATCAGAGCAGATAGACAGGGTTTTGGAGCAACGGTCTTTAGACCGCTGCTTTATAACTGCTGTTTCTGGCGAGTCTGAAGACTTGCCAGAAACACGGGCCCTCAAGCTCCGTTCGGAGCTTGATAAATGGGCCTCTATTTGTGACCTTCTCGAGTTTGGGGAATTCCTTTTTTTTTTTTCTTTAACTGAATGCAAATGCAGCAAATCACTGTTTTCTCTATAAGTTGTTTCCTTTACTATTTGTTGCTTTACTATGTCCACAAACACAACACACATATAGGGCCAGATTATAAGCAGAGAGCAAAATTGCGCTTTTGCGAGTGCGATATTTGTGCTCCACTCGTAATACCAGCGTAGGTCCATTGCATGGAAGCTTTGCACTCATTAGAGCGCGCTTCCATAGGCTCCAGTGATGGGTAGTGTTATATTAACACACAAATATGTATATATGCATATACATATATATTTATAGTAATACCACAGTCCCCATAGACCACAATGTAAAGGCACCCGCCAACTTTAGCCCCTCATAACTGCTTAAAAAGTTATTTTAGGGGGACTTCCGGGCGGCGGCCATGCTTGGACGCAATATTTTGAGCTGCTCCAGTTATCCTACTAACTCGAACTGTAATCTCAATGTAAGAACTCCAGCTGAACTTCAATTTGATAACATTTTGATTTACAGAGGATTCCCTTTCAAGAGATACTCATATTTTCTGGATTGCTGCCTGCTCTTAGAATCCGGAGCTTTACTCTGAGGTTTAGGCCTCAATACAACCCCCCCCCCCCCCAGTGCTTTCCCCTCATCGATTTCACTGTTGAGCAGCGCCATCTGTGCGCTGATTAATAACCACATACCTACATAAAGTCTGCTATAGAGGCTTAAAATGGACAATATTGCATGTATTTTAAAAGAACTGAGCTGCTTGCTTGATGGCTACCAAACTGTATTTGAGGAGAAGCTACAGAGGGCGTCTAACCCTTTGTGTAATTACGCCTTTGAGGGATCTCCCCAACAGGAGCCTATCTACGCAGAAGAGGAGAATGATGAGCTTCTTATCTCCAGTGCACATTACCAGATACTGAACTTACCCGGAGAGACCGCATACTTCCTGCGATAGATCTGGAAATCAGGGATTGCGGAGTCAAACACAAGATTAGTGTAGCTAATCTTGTGCTAATCTTCAGCTTTGGAGGAGACCCATAGCTGCCTTACCGCTAGGGAACAGTCGGCCCCTGCAGCGAGTCCAGAGAATATAGCACCAGTATATATGGGGATCACGGCTGTGTTCCCTGCCAAACTGAAGATGGATATTTGGCTGCAAACAATTGCCTTTCATGGATATGGGGCCATGCAGACTTGGCGAGACTTCGTTGCTAATTCCTTAATTTCTCTACATCCACCCTCCTCCCCCATACATATGGGAACACTAAAAATGTGCTGGGATTTAGGTGATGTTTCTCCCTTTCCCCAACTACCTGGCCTTGATCTAGACACAACTGACCCAGCCTCTGAAGCTGCCTTGTTCCCATTCAAATTTCCCCATTTGACCAGGAACTGGGCTACCTGATTGATATCTCACATGGGAGATCTGTTCAGTATGACCGCACTGGAGTGGACTAATGAACTCATGTACTCTTTTCTCTTTCCTAGGTTAATTATCTTAGCCACCAGTAAGAATATCCATTTGGTTGTAAAAGTACTAATTGATTTACTTCATTAGCTATATTTTATAGAAGTGCTTTCCAAACTGTGTGCCGCAACACATTAGTGTGTCAGCGGCAGTGTGTAGGTGTGTCGCACGAAATGCAGAACATTTTGCGGAAAGGGAACCATGGAGCTCCCTTACTCGCGTCTGCTTCCCTTGGTTCCACACCCTGAACTACCGAAAGCAGCTCTGCTAATGTGACTGGTGGTTTCAGAGCGGTAGGATGAGGAGTTTGGAAGAAGAACAATGTGGTGTGTAGACTAGAGTGAGAAGAACAGAGCAAGGAATTACACCACCTTCAACTCTCGACTGTGCTGAGCGGCAGGCTCCCCCGGTGGTCCTGGACTGGGACTGCACTGAGCGGGCCATCCGCCATCTTGACCAATAGTGTGGAGGCCAGAAGACTCCAAATCAGTATGCACCCAATCGCCCGAGCGAGTTCAGCTGCAGGCTGTCATCCAGTCAACCCACTTGCTGCTGGCTGAAGGTATGCCACCCTCCCAAACAGCAAGCTACCGACCACGCAACACTTTTCCTTTTCAAACTTAAAGATACTGAAATATTTAAAAATGCTTGATGACGAAATGTGAGTGTCTTTTCCACCAAATATTCAGAAACTGTGTTCATCCCACCAACCTCATACACCTCATTAAAATTGTAAGTAGTTATTGGTGTTATTAAACTTTTTTAAATTCTTGCACATACTTACATACTGTCGTAAATACATTTAGTTATTATATAATTTATGTATGTGTCCCTATCTCTTATAACAAATTAGTTTAACCTCCCGGTTTGCTAGTACAACTAAATTACTGTGTCACAAAATGATGCATGTCTAAAAAGCGTGTCACCAACATGAAAAGTTTGGAAAGCTCTGCTTTAGAGTATGTGATGGGCAACAATATATCACTATAAACCACTTAACAGTTATATTATTCTATTTTTATACCTTGCTGTAGCACAAAAACACCTCTACTTGATGTTTAACAAATGACTATCAGCTGTCAGATGTTTAACAAATGACAGTTTGATGTTTAACCTCTATATCTTGCTGCATAATGCTTATTGTTAAATAACACAGATATATCTCCAATATACTATTTGCCTATATATCAATGCCTAAATCAAATACAAAACATAGGCACCTATATATCAGTATCAAATCTAACATAAAATAGAACCATAATATTTGATACTGATCCAATATCATTATATTGATACAAGATTAACCGTCTAGTTATCCAATACTTGTAATCTATTCACTTTATTTTCCTATATAGTGTATTACGCAATTTAATATACTTCCAGAGCGAGCAGCCAAAGTATTATTTGTGTTTTTAATGTAATTTCTTTCCCGTACATTTTAAGTAGTGTTACAAATTAAAAGTTAAGTTTTACTATTAGATTTTTTTACTCTGTCACCTATGAGTTCTGCACACCTATTAATAACCAGTCTTCATAACTAGTTTAAATCATATTCAAATAAAGCTCTTGAGTGCTTTAGATGTACTCTTTCAGTGGTTCTTTTCTGAGCCACTAACAACCCTTCTATTTTTATCATTGTCTACTTATGTACCCAACCTGCTTGCCCATTTTTTGGGATTATGTGGCTTTTTGGAATTTAAGAAGCAATTGCATATTGCTATTAACTATAATCGCTATTAATGACAGCCTAAGGCTAGATGATCTAGCTATACCTTGGATTTAATTCAACTACCTAGTTCTTCATGCAGTTGTTATATTTCACTGTAAAGACATACATCATCTCCCCTCTTAAGTTTGTGACATAAAGCTAGCATTTGTTTTTAGCCATAAATACTAGTATACAGCATATATACTACTGCTCCATTTAAACAATGCCTACACTGCAGTATCTCACATGCTAAAAATTAGATATGCCTGATTTCCCTGTTTCTATAGAGCCTTATCCAATATGATATCCCTATCTGGAAAACAGACAAACTGCTTTGGTTTAATACAGCTACCTAAGTTCCTTTTTTTTTTACAAGCCCCCATAACTATATCTCACTGTCCTGACAGATATTTTCTCTCCCCATTTGTGTGTGACATGACGTCAGACATTTGTTTCTTAGATGTAATGATATTGGTATGGTATAGCATATCTGAGCTGCATTTTTTCTCTATTTTCCTTATTTTATGCAACAGAAATTGGAAGCCCATCTCTTCTCACCATTTGTTAGGTAACCTTAGCTCTCTTCATGAGTATATATCTGTATTTTCCCTACCACCAGCAAAAGGCAAACATTTGTGTTAATGGCATATGTCTAAAAGATGACATCATTTTACAGTTCTCACATAATGCATGACATAACTATATCACGAGTGACTTAAAGGGACAGTATACACTCATTTTCATATAACTGTATGTAATAGACACTACTATAAAGAACAAGATGCCCAGATACTGATATAAAAATGCATTATAGAACGGTTTAAAGACTTACTTAGAAGCTTTCAGTTTAGCTCTGTTGAAAAGGTAGTTGGAAAGCCCATTGCAAGTGGGAAATAAGACACTCCCCCCTCCCCCTTCTTTTGCATATGAAAAGACCCTTTACACAAACAGGAGCAAGCTGGAGAAGGTAGCTGATGGTATTCAAATAAAACTTTGGGGCTTGGTTAGGAGTCTGAAAATCAGAGCAATGTTCTTTAAAAATAAGCAAAACTATACATTTTTTTAAAAATAAAACTTTATGGGCTATATAAATAGATCATATACAAAACATATATGCAAAGAAAAAATGAGTGTATAATGTCCCTTTAATATCAAACTAACTTGCCTCCATAACTATATACCATAACACACGGGTTCAAGAGTGACCCATTATTATCTTGGGGGGCTCATACCATTATAAAAATGGGGGGTTCACTTATATTGGCCTAAACTTTGTTAGATTCATATGTAGGTAGATAACCATGTTAGTGCACAGTTATGACCTATGCTTTATTTTGTTTTAATATATGTACAGGTTACATGATGTTTATACTAGTCTTTTGTCTAGGATAATTTGATACAAGCTTATATCGCTCTCAGTGACGGGCAGTAATACAGAACCCATTAACTATGCATATTTACCCATGATTATTGACTAGCAACTAATAGTGTCAGATCCTGCATTGTCCTGTATCCATAGTGTTACTGACTATGTACTCTAATTCTTGGATTTGTATCCACGTTGTTTGCCTGCTATTTAAGTGCAAGGCCATGTTATGTTTGATGTTACTTCTAAATACCTCAATAAAAAGATTAAAACAAAAAAAAGTTATTTTAATAATAAAAAAAAAAATATTTAATAAAACCAACACTACACTTTCTTTTGGGGACAAATGGGGCACATTAAGAAAATAACCAGAGATCTGATCTCTGGTTAATTTTTCCAGCACTAATTGCTACCACGAGCTTATAATGGCTGGTTATTTATCACGTGCACGTAAACGGGCGAATTTGCCGTTTACAGGCACGCAATAAATTAGCGTTCCACTTGTAACCTAGCCTATAGTATTTAATATTATGTCACTAAAATTACAAAAAAAAAACTGTATAATGAAGAAAGTAATATTCATTTTACCATATACCTTCACGTAACTTCATCGTATACATAGCTTATCAGGCTCATTGTAGCACACTTAGCTATAAAAAAATTTAATTGGAACATTTCATCATGATATTCTTTCCTTGGGATATTTCATTGTGGCCCAATATCTGGCACATAGTTGTATGACACTTTTTGACAGTGTTATACACTTTACCTGGCACTTTTCCTGTGACACACTTTATGTCATTGTCTCTCAACTCAAGTACTCAAATGTCACTTACCAAAGAGATTCTAAGGATTTCCCCACTTGAGTGCAGGTGAGTCAGTCCCAGTGAGTGAGCAGCTGACCAAACCTAAAACTTATGTAAATATTTTTTATTAATATTACTTATATTTATCTAGCATGTATACACTTTTATTACGTTAGGAAAAAACCTTCACTGAGAAGTCATCTGTATAAATATATACACCTAGATTACGAGTTTTGCATTAGAGGCTATGCAGTGCTAACGAGCAGTTTATGCTCACCGCTCACTTACAGACAGTGCTGGTATTACGGGTTTTTACAAACCCGGCGTTAACAGACAAAAGTGAGCGTTGAGCAAAATTTTGCTCCACATCTCACTCCAATACCAGCGCTCAGAGGCGTAACTAGAATCCACAGGGCCCAGGTGCAAGAATCTAAGAAGGGCCCCCCCCCCCAAAAAAAATGTGAATTTTACTTTTTTTATTTTTTTTTATTTTAATTATTAGTTTGAACATTTAACAGTAAAAAAAAAAAGTGTAAATCATTTCAACTTACCGTTATCGTCAACAGTGGTACTTTCCAGATCAGACATGGCCATACAGCAGGTCACAGCTAAAGATGATATGCACCTGCAAAATATATAAAACACACAGACACACCTAGATAAAGATGTGTATGTATATACATATATATATATATATATATATATATATATATATATATATATATATATATATATATATATATTCAGCACCCACAGGGGCCACATGTCAGTAGTAGAAAAGGCAGTGCATTCTCTGTGTTTAGCCATCGCAAAGGGTTTAAACACATAATTAAAGTCTTGCTCTAGAGCCACAGAGAACTGCTGGTCCTGAACTTGAAATAACTGATGGGCCAACGACCACCAGCAGCAGTTGAAAGTCCAAACCAATCACTGGCTGCGTTTTGATCAGCAGCTCCAAGCAGGACTTTACTTATGCATTTAACATCAATGCAAAAAGTCCTGGCAACAGACCTCCATAGGAAGAGAAACCATAGACCCCATAGCCATAGCTAAACGACATAGGAAACAGCTGTGAAGTGTGGCCTGTTTCTGTTTCCTGTGACTTATGCATTTAACCCCTTTGAGGCTGTCAAACAAATAGAACTGCAGGGTCAACACAGAGTAAAAATTGCATGCTCTATTCAATTAGAGCTTGCAGTTTTTCCACTATAATTTCCCTTTAATACTGATGAAAGGTCTGTTTTCCATACTGGGCGCAAAGTCACAAACTAGTCTGTATCTAATACAGACTGCTCTGAATATAAAATAAAAAGTAAGTTACACAGATTAGAGAATACTATAGATATAAAACCTAGTCATATTGCTATAAAGTACACACTACTGTACAGACCTCTGGCAGTGAAAGGAACAGGTAGGTTTGTAACTTGCAGTGGGAGGATGTCCATTCCACAGAGATCACCCTGTCACTGTCACTCCCAGGTGCCATATTTATATCCCAGATAATACACTGTTCCCTAGGGGCCCCAATGTAAGCCAACCCCTGTCTCTATGACTCTATCACTCTCCTGAAAGCCTGGCCCTCCCCCCCTGTAGTTTCCTGTACAGTCCATCTGAATCTTTCTTCTCTTCCAGTATCTCTCCCTGACTCCCTCTCTCTATCTTATTCTCTCTTCCTTTCTATTCTCTCTGTTCCCCCTCTCTTGTACTTACACATCATTTCTCAGAAGAAAATTAAATCTCACTCAGCCCCCACAAGTTGCCCAGGACCCACCAGAAGGAGCAGCCCCCAGCCAGTCCCAGTGAATGGTGATGGTGAGGGTGGGAGATGCAGAGGGCAGGCAAAGAAAAAGGAGATGGAGGTCCTGTTTGAGATAGTGGAGGGGTAAGTACTTTGTCGACTTTACTAGATTATTAAAGGGACATCCTCTGGTGAGCCCTGGTCCGGCTCTCACTGACACCGATTGTCACCATCACCATGCGGTGCACCCGTGCCTCAGCCCCCCCTCCCTCAGTCTGAGCAGGGGCCTGGAGCTGAGGCTGACTGAGCTAAATTATATGGACCGACCAGACCCACCCGGTGTGTGCTTACCTGAGACTGCAGAGAGAGGAGTGGAGTCGGATTTCCAGGACCCACAGACAGACACAGACAGTTATCAGACTGTCACAGTCAGATTCAGTGTGCACACTGCGCAGTTACACCTGGCCCACCACACAACAACAAAACACAAGCACAGTCAACATGAGTGCGGTGCGGTAGTGCCCCGGGCCCCCTATAAAAAAAAATTTAGATTAAAAAAACAAAAAAAGCATCTGCCTTGTTGGGCCCCCCTGTTTGGGAGACCTGCTGGGCCCGGTCACAATGGCGACCTTTGCATCAACGTTAGTTACGCCCCCCAAAATAAAAAAATGCCCTACCCTATTCTAAAATAAAAAGTTAACGGCTCTTTTACCTTACCAGCCCTTAAAAGGGCCTTTGCGGGGCATGCCTTAAAGTCATCAGCTCTTTTGCATTTAAAAAAAACATACAATACCCCCCCCAACATTACAACCCACCACCCACATACCCCTAATCTAACTCAAACCTAACACTAAGCCCCTGAAGATCTCCCTACCTTATCTTCACCACGCCGGGTATCACCGATCCATCCAGAAGAGGGTCCGAAGTCTTCATCCTATCTGGCAAGAAGAGGTCCTCCAGAGGGTCCGAAGTCTTCATCCTATCCGGCAAGAAGAGGACATCCGGACCGGTAGACATGTTCATCCAGGCGGGGTCTTCTATCTTAATCCATCCGGCGCGGAGCGGGACCATCTTGAAGCAGCCGACGCAGATCCATCCTCTTCTTCCGGCAACTCCTGATGAATGAAGGTTCCTTTAAGTGACGTCATCCAAGATGGCGTCCCTCGAATTCCGATTGGCTGATAGGATTCTATCAGCCAATCGGAATTAAGGTAGGAAAAATCTGATTGGCTGATTGAATCAGCCAATCAGATTCAAGTTCTCGCGTTCTATTGTCCGGATGTCCTCTTCTTGCCGGATAGGATGAAGATTTCGGACCCTCTGGAGGACCTCTTCTTGACGGATAGGATGAAGACTTCGGACCCTCTTCTGGACAGATCGGTGATACCCGGCGTGGTGAAGATAAGGTAGGGAGATCTTCAGGGGCTTAGTGTTAGGTTTTTTAAGGGGGGTTTGGGTTGGATTAGGGGTATGTGGGTGGTGGGTTGTAATGTTGGGGGGGGGATTGTATGTTTTTTTTTAATGCAAAAGAGCTGATGACTTTGGGGCATGCCCCGCAAAAGGCCCTTTTAAGGGCTGGTAAGGTAAAAGAGCTGTTAACTTTTCAGTTTAGAATAGGGTAGGGCAATTTTTTATTTTGGGGGGCTTTGTTATTTTTTTAGGGGGCTCAGAGTAGGTGTAATTAGTTTAAAATTCTTGTAATCTTTTTTTATTTTTTGTAATTTAGTTTAGTTGATTTAATTGTAGATAATTGTAGGTAGTTTAGTTAATTAATTTATTGATAGTGTAGTGTTAGGTTTAATTGTAACTTAGGTTAGGATTTATTTTACAGGTAATTTGGTAATTATTTTAACTAGGTAGCTATTAAATAGTAAATAACTATTTAATAGCTAATGTACCTAGTTAAAATAAATACAAAGTTGCCTGTAAAATAAATATAAATCCTAAAATTGCTACAATGTAACTATTAGTTATATTGTAGCTATCTTATGGTTTATTTTATATGTAAGTATTTAGCTTTAATTAGGAAGACTTTAGTTAATAATATTTAATTTATTTCGTTAGATTAAAATTATATTTAATTTAGGGGGTGTTAGGGTTAGACTTAGCTTTAGGGGTTAATACATTTATTAGAGCAGCGGCGCGGTCCGGTCAGCAGATTAGGGGCTAATACTTGAAGTTAGGTGGCGGCGATGTTAGGGAGGGCAGATTAGGGGTTAATACAATTTATTATAGGGTTTTTGAGGAGGAATGCGGCGGTTTAGGGGTTAATACATTTATTAGAGTAGCGGCAAGGTCCGGTCGCAGATTAGGGGTTAATAAGTGTAGTTAGGTAGCGGCGAAGTTGGGGGGGCAGATTAGGGGTTAATAAATATTATGTATGTGTCGGCTATGTTAGGGGCAGCAGATTAGGGGTACATAGGGATAATATAGGTTGCGGCGGTGTGCGGTTGGCAGATTAGGGGTTAAAAAATTTAATTATAGTGGCAGCGATGTGGGGGGACCTCGGTTTAGGGGTGCATAGGTAGTTTATGGGTGTTAGTGTACTTTAGAGCACAGTAGTTAAGAGCTTTATGAACCGGCGTTAGCCCATAAAGCTCTTAACTCCTGACTTTTTTCTGCGGCTGGAGTCTTCTCGTTAGAGTTCTAACGCTCACTTCAGCCAAGACTCTAAATACCAGCGTTAGAAAGATCCCATTGAAAAGATAGGATACGCAACTGACGTAAGGGGATCTGCGGTATGGAAAAGTCGCGGCTGGAAAGTGAGCGTTAGACCCTTTCCTGACTGACTCTAAATACCAGCGGGCGGCCAAAACCAGCGTTAGGACCCCTTAACGCTGGTTTGGATGGCGAACGCAAAACTCTAAATCTAGGTGTTAGTATCTAGCGTAGGTTTTATTTTTATTTTACAGGCAAGTTTGTATTTATTTTAACTAGGTAGAATAGTTACTAAATAGTTATTAATTATTTAATAAACTACCTAGCTAAAATAAAGACAAATTGACCTGTTAAATAAAACCTAACCTAAGTTACACTAACACCTAACACTACACTATAATTAAATTAATTCCCTAAATTAAATACAATTAAATGCAATTAAATAAAATTAGCTAAAGTACAAAAAAACAAAACACTAAATTACAGAAAATAATAAACAAATTACAAGATTTTTAAACTAATTACACCTAATCTAATCCCCCTAACAAAATAAAAAAGCCCCCCCAAAATAAAAAAAAAGCCTTACCCTACACTAAATTACAAATAGCCCTTAAAAGGGCCTTTTGCGGGGCATTGCCCCAAAGTAATCAGCTCTTTTACCTGTAAAGAAAAATTACAAATCCCCCCAACATTAAAACCCACCACCCACACAACCAACCCTACTCTAAAACCCACCCAATACCCCCTTAAAAAAACCTAACACTAACCCCTTGAAGATCACCTTACCAGGAGAAGTCTTCATCCAACCGGGCCAAAGTCCTCAATGAAGCCTAGAGAAGTCTTCATCCAAGCCAGGCAAAGTGGTCCTCCAGACGGCAGAAGTCTTCATCCAGACGGCATCTTCTATCTTCATCCATCCGGCGCGGAGCAGGTCCATCTTCAAGATATCCGACGTGGAGCATACTCTTCATCAGACGGCTAACACTGAATGAAGCTTCCTTTAAATGACGTCATAGAAGATGGCGTCCCTTCAATTCCGATTGGCTGATAGAATTCTATCAGCCAATCGGAATTAAGGTAGAAAGAATCCTATTGGCTGATGCAATCAGCCAATAGGATTGAAGTTCAATCCTATTGGCTGATCCAATCAGCCAATATGATTGAGCTGGCATTCTATTGGCTGATTGGAACAGCCAATACAATGCCAGCTCACTCCTATTGGCTGATTGGATCAGCCAATAGGATTGAACTTCAATCCTATTGGCTGATTGCATCAGCCAATAGGATTTTGTCTACCTTAATTCCGATTGGCTGATAGAAATCTATAAGCCAATCGTAATCTAAGGGACGCCATCTTGGATGACGTCACTTAAAGGAACCGTCATTCAGTAAGAAGACTTCGTTTGAAGAGGATGCTCTGCGTCGGATGTCTTGAAGATGGACCCGCTCCACGTCGGATGGATGAAGATAGACGATGCCGTCTGGATGAAGACTTCTGCCTGTCTGGAGGACCACTTCACATGGCTTGGATGAAGACTTCTCCCAGCTTCGTTGAGGACTTCGGCCCGGTTGGATGAAGACTTCTGCCGCTTCCTTGAGGATGGATGTCCGTTCTTCAGAACAGTAAGTGGATCTTCAGGGGGTTAGTGTTAGGTTTTTTTAAGGGTTTAATGGGTGGGTTTTATTTTTAGGTTAGGGCTTTGGGCCGCAAAAGAGCTAACTGCCCTTTTAAGGGCAATGCCCATCCAAATGCCCTTTTCAGAGCTTAGGTTTTTTTAGATAGTATTTTATTTGGGTGGTTGGTTGTGTGGGTGGTGGGTTTTACTGTTGGGGGTTGTTTGTATTTTTTTTTACAGGTAAAAGAGCTGACTTCTTTGGGGCAATGCCCCGCAAAAGACCCTTTTTAGTTTAGTTTAGGCTACAGGTTTTTTTTATTTTGAGGGGGCTTTTTTTTATTTTGATAGGGCTATTCGATTAGGTGTAATTAGTTTAAATATCTTGTAATTTGTTTATTATTTTCTGTAATTTAGTGTTTGTTTTTTTTTGTACTAATTTAATTTAATTTATTTAATTGTTGTTAATGTAGTTAATTTATTTAATTATAGTGTAGTGTTATGTGTTAGTGTAACTTAGGTTAGGTTTTATTTTACAGGTACTTTTGTATTTATTTTAGCTAGGTAGTTATTAAATAGTTAATAACTATTTAATAACTATTCTACCTAGTTAAAATAAATACAAACTTGTCTGTAAAATAAAAATAAACCCTAAGCTAGCTACAATGTAACTATTAGTTAAATTGTAGCTAGCTTAGGGTTTATTTTACAGGTAAGTATTTAGTTTTATTTAGGTAATAATATTAATTTTTATTTAGATTTATTGTAATTATAAGTTAGGGGGTGTTAGGGTTAGGGTTAGACTTAGGTTTAGGGGTTAATACATTTAGTATAGTGGCGGCGACGTTAGGGGCGGCAGATTAGGGGTTAATAAATGTAGGTAGGTGACGGCGATGTTAGGGACGGCAGATTAGGGGTTAATAATATTTAACTAATGTTTGTGAGGCGGGAGTGCGGCGGTTTAGGGGTTAATATGTTTATTATAGTGGCAACGACGTTGGGGGCGGCAGATTAGGGGTTAATAAGTGTAGGTAGGTTGCAGCGACATTGGGGCGGCAGATTAGGGGTTAATAATTAAAATGTAATGTAGGTATCGGCGATGTTGGGGGAAGCAGATTAGGGGTTCATAAGTATAATGTAAGTATAATGTAGGTGGCGGCGGTGTCGGGGGCGGCGGATTAGGGGTTAATAAGTGTAAAATTAGGGGTCTTTAGACTCAGGGTTCATGTTAGGGTGTTAGGTGTAAACATAAATGTAGTTTCCCCATAGGAATCAATGGGGCTACGTTATTGAGTTTCATGCTGCTTTTTTGCAGGTGTTTTCTCAGCCGGCTCTCCCCATTGATTCCTATTGGGAAATTGTGCACAAGCACGTACGATCAGCTCACCACTGACTTAAGCAGCGCTGGTATTGGAGTGCAGTATGGAGCACAATTTTGCTCAACACTCACTTCTTGTCTTTTAACGCCGGGTTTGTAAAAACCTGTAATACCAGCGCTGCAGGTAAGTGAGCGCTGAGAAAAAACTGCTCGTTAGCACTGCATAGCCTCTAATGCAAAACTCATAATCTAGCCGAATGTTAACAAAAAATATCTGTTCCTGTTTTCCAACATTGGGGAAAAATGGAAATATTATAATGGACCCCAGTTCTTAAATCAGAATAAACGTCATAGAGTAACTTTCACTGTGGTGAATTCCCACTTAGAGACACCACTCTAAGCTCACTTGTGCCTTTCAAAATAACTTATCAGTTTGAATTCACTAACGCCTAGATTTAGAGTTCTGCGGCCAAAGGGGTGCGTTAGCTACGCGTGCTTTTTTCTGGCCGCACCTTTTAAATACCGCTGGTATTGAGAGTTCACAGAATGGCTGCGTTAGGCTCCAAAAAAGGAGCGTAGAGCATATTTAACGCAACTTCAACTCTCGATACCAGCGGTGCTTACGGACGCGGCCAGCTTCAAAAACGTGCTCGTGCACGATTCCCCCGTAGAAAACAATGGGGCTGTTTGAGCTGAAAAAAAAACCTAACACCTGCAAAAAAGCCGCGTTCAGCTCCTAACGCAGCCCCATTGTTGTCTATGGGGAAACACTTCCTACGTCTGCAACTAACACTCTAACATGTACCCCGAGTCTAAACACCCCTAACCTTACACTTATTAACCCCTATTCTGCCGCCCCCGCTATCGCTGACCCCTGCATATTTTTTTAACCCCTAATCTGCCGCTCCGTAAACCGCTGCTACTTACATTATCCCTATGTACCCCTAATCTGCTGTCCCTAACACCGCCGACCCCTATATTATATTTATTAACCCCTAATCTGCCCCCCACAACGTTGCCTCCACCTGCCTACACTTATTAACCCCTAATCTGCCGAGCGGACCGCACCGCTATTATAATAAAGTTATTAACCCCTAATCCGCCTCACTAACCCTATAATAAATAGTATTAACCCCTAATCTGCCCTCCCTAACATCGCCGACACCTAACTTCAAACATTAACCCCTAATCTGCCGACTGGAGCTCACCGCTATTCTAATAAATGTATTAACCCCTAAAGCTAATTTTAACCCTAACACCCCCATAAGTTAAATATAATTTTATTCTAACGAAATAAATTAACTCTTATTAAATAAATTATTCCTATTTAAAGCTAAATACTTACCTGTAAAATAAACCCTAATATAGCTACAACATAAATTATAATTATATTATAGCTATTTTAGGATTAATATTTATTTTACAGGCAACTTTGTATTTATTTTAACCAGGTACAATAGCTATTAAATAGTTAAGAACTATTTAATAGCTAAAATAGTTAAAATAATTACAAAATTACCTGTAAAATAAATCCTAACTTAAGTTACAATTAAACCTAACACTACACTATCAATAAATAAATTAAATAAACTACCTACAATTATCTACAATTAAACCTAACACTACACTATCAATAAATTATTTAAATAAAATATCTACAAATAACTACAATGAAATAAACTAACTAAAGTACAAAAAATAAAAAAGAACTAAGTTACAAAAAATAAAAAAACATTTACAAACATTAGAAAAATATTACAACAATTTTAAACTAATTACACCTACTCTAAGCCCCCTAATAAAATAACAAAGCCCCCCAAAATAAAAAATGCCCTAACCTATTCTAAATTAAAAAAGTTCAAAGCTCTTTTACCTTACCAGCCCTGAACAGGGCCCTTTGCGGGGCATGCCCCAAAGAATTCAGCTCTTTTGCCTGTTAAAAAAACACATACAATACCCCCCCCCCCAACATTACAACCCACCACCCACATACCCCTAATCTAACCCAAACCCCCCTTAAATAAACCTAACACTAAGCCCCTGAAGATCTCCCTACCTTGTCTTCACCTCACCGGGTCCCGATCTGTCCAGAAGAGCCTCCGATGTCTTGATCCAAGCCCAAGCGGGGGGCTGAAGAGTGACGTCCATCCTCGGGCTGAAGTCTGGATCCAAGCGGCGGCTGAAGAAATCCATCATCGGCTGAAGTCGGAAGTCCATCATCGGGATGAAGTCTTCTATCAAGCCGCATATTCAATCTTCTTTCTTCTGGAGTGGAGCGGAGCCATCTTCTTTCCAACCGACGCGGAACATCCTCTTCAACTGACGCCTACTCGCCGAATGACGGTTCCTTTAAATGACGTCATCCAAGATGGCGTCCCTCGAATTCCGATTGGCTGATAGGATTCTATCAGCCGATCGGAATTAAGGTAGGAATATTCTGATTGGCTGATGGAATCAGCCAATCAGAATCAAGTTCAATCCGATTGGCTGATCCAATCAGCCAATCAGATTGAGCTTGCATTCTATTGGCTGTTCCGATCAGCGTCGGTTGGAAAGAAGATGGCTCCGCTCCGCTCCAGAAGAAAGAAGATTGAAGATGCGGCTTGATAGAAGACTTCATCCCGATGATGGACTTCCGACTTCAGCCGATGATGGATTTCTTCAGCCGCCGCTTGGATCCAGACTTCAGCCCGAGGATGGACGTCACTCTTCAGCCCCCAGCTTGGGCTTGGATCAAGACATCAGAGGCTCTTCTGGACAGATCGGGACCCGGTGAGGTGAAGACAAGGTAGGGAGATCTTCAATGGGCTTAGTGTTAGGTTTATTTAATAATTGTATGTGTTTTTTTAACAGGCAAAAAAAAACAGGGCTGGTAAGGTAAAAGAGCTTTGAACTTTTTTAATTTAGAATAGGGTAGGGCATTTTTTATTTTGGGGGGCTTTGTTATTTTATTAGGGGGCTTAGAGTAGGTGTAATTAGTTTAAAATTGTTGTAATATTTTTCTAATGTTTGTAAATATTTTTTTATTTTTTGTAACAGTTCTTTTTTATTTTTTGTACTTTAGTTAGTTTATTTCATTGTAGTTATTTGTAGATATTTTATTTAAATAATTTATTGATAGTGTAGTGTTAGGTTTAATTGTAGATAATTGTAGGTAGTTTATTTAATTTATTTATTGATAGTGTAGTGTTAGGTTTAATTGTAACTTAAGTTAGGATTTATTTTACAGGTAATTTTGTAATTATTTTAACTATTTTAGCTATTAAATAGTTCTTAACTATTTAATAGCTTTTGTACCTGGTTAAAATAAATACAAAGTTGCCTGTAAAATAAATATTAATCCTAAAATAGCTATAATATAATTATAATTTATATTGTAGCTATATTAGGGTTTATTTTACAGGTAAGTATTTAGCTTTAAATAGGAATAATTTATTTAATAAGAGTTAATTTATTTAGTTAGAATAAAATTATATTTAACTTAGGGGGGTGTTAGGGGGGTGTTAGGGTTACCATTACTTGAAGTAATGGTGTCGTCGATGTTAGGGAGGGCAGATTAGGGGTTAATACTATGTATTATAGGGTTAGTGAGGCGGGAGTGAGGCGGATTAGGGGTTAATAACTTTATTATAGTAGCGGTGCGGTCCGCTCGGCAGATTAGGGGTTAATAAGTGTAGGCAGGTGGAGGCGACGTTGAGGGGGGCAGATTAGGGGTTAATAAATATAATATAGGGGTCGGCGGTGTTAGGGGCAGCAGATTAGGGGTACATAAGGATAACGTAGGTAGCGGCGCTTTGCGGTCGGCAGATTAGGGGTTAATTATTGTAGGTAGCTGGCGGCGATGTTGTGGGGGGCAGGTTAGGGGTTAATAAATATAATATAGGGGTCGGCGGTGTTAGGGGCAGCAGATTAGGGGTACATAAGTATAACGTAGGTGGCGGTCGGTAGATTAGGGGTTAAAAAAATGTAATAGAGTGGCGGCGATGTGGGGGGACCTCGGTTTAGGGGTACATAGGTAGTTTATGGGTGTTAGTGTACTTTAGAGCACAGTAGTTAAGAGCTTTATAAACCGGCGTTAGCCCAGAAAGCTCTTAACTACTGACTTTTTTCTGCGGCTGGAGTTTTGTCGTTAGATTTCTAACGCTCACTTCAGCCAAGACTCTAAATACCGGAGTTAGAAAGATCCCATTGAAAAGATAGGATACGCAATTGACGTAAGGGGATCTGCGGTATGGAAAAGTCGCGGCTGAAAAGTGAGCGTTAGACCCTTTAATGACTGACTACAAATACCAGAGGGCGGTAAAAACCAGCTTTAGGAGCCGCTAACGCTGGTTTTGACGGCTACCGCCCAACTCTAAATCTAGGCCTAAAAAATATATTGCCAAGAAATACCAGACAACCATCAGAAAAAAAGGAAATATTCATCCTCACACACTCTTTTCAGCTTCTATGGGCCTCATTTGTAGTGCAGCTGTTTGTCTCTCAAGGCACAGTTAATGGCTGAATACCCCTTGCAGGGACAAAGCTGAAGGGTAATTTGCATAAAGAAAATAAATTATTTAAGTAACTTAACTGATAATGAAGAAGGGTAATCAGGATATACAGACGGTACCCCTTGCTCACTGTGCCTAGTGGGATACTGCAGTGCTTATGCTGATTTGGCTGATACAATTCAAAATTGCTAAAGGTAGTTACAACATACTGATTGTGAACTTATATTAAATCAAGCTATTTCGGGGTCATTTGTTTTCACTTGTATGTCTAACAGACCAAATTACCCTGTCTTTGTTTATAGATCAGCTTGTGGGTATACATCCCAAAATAGCACTCAGTTTGTGTGTATGGATATCAAAATAATTCCCAGCCTTTGTGTTTGTATGAGTAGCAAAATAGCTAAATAGCTTTTAGACTGTGTGTAAATAAATAAAAGTATAAAACTTTGTTTATGTTGATATAAAAAGTAAAGTTATCCTCAGTATGTGTGTGTATTACTAATAGAATAGCACGCATGGACCGATTTATCATGCTGCAGCAACAAAAGTTAAGAAGCAGACTGAGGTGGCGGACAGCAATCAGCCCGATCAGATGCGATCGGGATGATTGACACCCCCTGCTAGTGGCCGAAACAAGGGGCCTCAAGCTCTATACGGAGCTTGATAAATATGCCCCTAAGCGCTGAGAGTGTGTCCCTATAAGCTCTTAACTGGTACCTAGCCACCCAATGTTACTAAATCAAAGAATGTAAAATAGTAAAGAGCGCCTAATATGAAAGGCTAGGGAAATAAAATGAATTTAAATTTATTAACATGTATAAACCCTAAATGGGTATACTTAATAAAACCAATGAATAACGATCATCAAATACATGGATCCATGTAAAACAATATGAAATACCGTATAAGACAAATACAGTATAAAACAAATTCAGTTAAAATTAAATGTAGAACGTGGTAAAGGCAAGATTGTCAATGAGGTGCACCAATAAGATGTACAATCCAAATTTTAAAAATAAGTGTCTCAAATAGTCTCCAAATAATTGCCAAAAATTGAAAAATTAGGTGAAAAATATGAGAAAATGTAGCAAAATATGAAAAATTAAAAATCACAATCAAAAATGTGAAATGAGCCTCAGAAATGGCTTTGATGAGAAAAGGAACAATCGTGAAAAGCTGGGAATGTAAGTGTGATTACCCAATGATGAAATAAGTCCAAAGAGTGATACCTCTAGGGTGTAGGTGAGAGATTCTCCTAGACCTCCTGAAGGGGGTGAATATTGGTGTTTCCAACGGTAACCTGTGAAGGAATAAATAATAGTGCAATATAGCTAAACACTTATTAAGGTGTTAGACAGGCCCCAAATGTTGGGGCTTTCTCAAGTCTCGATATTCACCACTTCACAAAAGTGAGTGAAGATTATGGTGGGTTTGCGGAAGAGCAAATATGCACTCAACTCGTAATTTAGCACTAAGGGGTTTATCCTACTTTTCTGTATGCAAAAAAAGACACATACACTAAAATATAGTACTCAATAAAATTAGAAATTTAAAAAGCAAACAAAGTACAATGTAAAAATCATGATCAAAGTAAATATTAAAAACCATATTAATAATATGCATTAAAGAGCAAGGGGGGGGGGGGGGGCTTCCAGCAATGGCCATAATATTGGATGCTTATTTTTGGGCTCCTTAGAAGAATATTTTAATCTACAAATTATCTTGTTCTAAACCACATCACTGTGAGTAACAACTATAGCACATCATATTATATATTCCTCCCCAGTATTAAAATCAAATGCCATGAGTAACAACTATAGCACATCATATTATATATTCCTCCCCAGTATTAAAATCAAATGCCATGAGTAACAACTATAGCACATCATATTATATATTTCTCCCCAGTATTAAAATCACAGTGTAGTTTCAATATATCAGTGCAGTTCACAGGGCCTAAACCCCCTCTCCTTGAGAGGGATGGGCATTTGTGGAATGCTATGAAATTACCTTGCATGCTAAAAATCCTTTGGCAGCTAGTAGTAGCTTTTACACCAGCCTCTACTATTGAAGATAGTGTGCTGATCCCTGTAGACCCTCAGTGCCGGAGCTGAATATTGCCTGAGGTGCAGTTGACAAATTTTCAGTTTTGACAGCGGAGGAGATCACTTTGAAGGCTGCTGCAGATGATCAGAAGTTACAACCGATTTTGCTGCTTGATGAGAGTAATGAGTCCTGGAAGGAGAGTCCTGTATATTGTTTCTGGAAGCCGTGTTCTGAACAACTAGTGAGCCCAACCAAGGCTCGTCCATTTTTGGCTTGGGTGACTTTGCCATGGAGAGTTGGTGCTAAACCCCTTCTCTTTACTTTTATCACCTGAGAGAGATCTTTGTGGTGAATGATAGGCCCTACTACAAGTGGAGACAGTTCAATCAACCATTATGGAAAAATTTGGTAAACTGGATACGTGCCCTAAGAGAATTTGTGGTTCAGAAAGAACTTGCTATTGGTGGTTGGAGTGTGAATCTTAAAATGAGCAAACAGTACTCCACAAATACAAACTTTTTTTTATATCTTAATTTGTATCAGAATCCCATTCCATTGCCTCTCAATTGTTAGATGTTTATGTAATTTTTCCCATCACTATAATTAATATTAAAAAATGCAGAAAAATGCAAATTTAAGTTACGTTGCAACTCATTTATAATATGGAGGGAAATGTGTATTTTATGTATACAAAAAAATAGTATTTAATGTCAAGGGCAAAATATATAGTTGTAATTCTAGAAAAATACAAATAGTACTTTAATGTTCTATTGTAAATTAGTCTCACAGCCATTGCAAGTGGGCTGAACAAGGTTGTTCCTTATGCATCTGATGTTTACTCACAGGTCGCACTGTATTGTCTAAGCATGTTACCCCTGCACATCTTGCTGTTTTATCTTGAAAAATGAAAGCTTTAGAGTTTGTTTTAAACTACACAATGCACTTAATGTACTGGTATAAATATTTATATGGAATTAGAAGCAGATGCAAAGTAAAATTCCCCTTAAAAACAGCACAATGAAATGTATATGTGTTTATAAATGTTGCTATCAATGCCAGATACTCCCTGTCTCATTCTTTCCTGCAAAACTCTAAATTGCAGAGAGCTTCATTATGTTCTATGAGAGAAAGCTCTCCACTACACTAGAGAATTGACTGAGGTCTGTCCATATAAGGGCAGGTATGATATTTCTCACCCTGCCACTGCATTTTAGAGGATCAAGTCCTAATCTTTGCTTATGTATAGATGCATTTGATAGTGTGTAGATACAGTATCTATGAGGTATGATTCTGTGCTTCAGTGCTGAGATCAGTGTCCTTCACACTATTATGTCTGGGATTTCTGATTTTGTTTAGCTTATGCTTTATGGGGTTGCCATGGTAGCTTTACAATACAACAGCATTGCAGGTGAAATGCAGAATAACCAAGGAGAGTCTAAGGCAGAGAGAGAAAGAGAGAGAGACAGAGAGGGAAACATGATAAATGAGTCCTCTCTTTAGAAGAAAAGATGGTGTGAGATAAAGTAAAATTAAATGACAAGTGAATGAGAAAGCAAAAATGTGACAGAGTTAAAAAGACAAAATGAGCTTTGCATGCCACTGTTCACAGCCCTGTTGCTATCAGTAGTGATGGGTAAGCTGTCCCGTTCAAACTGCTCAATAATAGATTGGTTCAAGTAATGCTGATGCATCAAAATAACGGTGAGTTATTATTTTCTGTGGGATCCAATAGAATTTAATAGCAACAGTGTCATATGGCTGTCAGTATTGTGTGGCTCCCTGCAATGCTACCATTGACACTTTTTTTCATAGCAATCACAGTTATTTACCTGCATTAAACTGTTTTGGAGTAGATACAACTCAATGTGGGGGCTAGGGTCAAAACACAAATATTCTTTGCTTTGAGTTAAACCCCCACAGCAAAAAGAAAAACCAAGGCTTTCCACCAACATAATTTAACCTGTTCCTGCCCTAGCCCCCAAATTGGAGTTGTTCCTAACTGGCACTGTCCCGTCCCAACTATGACCATGCCTCAACCACTTTACAACCCTAACACCCAACACCCCAAAGATTTAGCTGTAGCCAATCACTGTTGCAACTTAGCAAACACTCAACAGCCAAAACCACTGATTTGCCATGCATACCCCTCATTGAAATGTTTTACTTTGTCACACCTGAGAATCTTCCTACTGGTGCAATCAGATGCAGGTAAGGGCCTGTATGATACATGTGTGAACTACAAATGCTCTGGTAAGGTCATGCACGGGCCCTTCATTTTAATAAATGGAATTGCCTGCCTGCTATGGCCTAGTTTTAAATGAGCTGGTAATATTTGGAAACTGGTGGTAAAAACATTTATCTCCATTAAAGTTTATGGAGATTTTTTATGTTATCACCATTTTCCAAACTTTACCATCTCAATGGAAACTAAGCCTATATCAGTGAGGCACCAGGTCAAGATTCATATCCTGTAGCCACGAGATAAGCAGTTGAACAACATTGGCCTAGTTTCTATTGAGGTGGTAAATTGTGGAAACTGGTGATAAAACAAACATTTATATCCATTAAAGTATATTGAGATTTTTTTAAGTTACCACCAGTTTCTAAATTTTACCACCTCAATGGAAACTAGGCCATTGTAGGCTAAATTGTGCTTGGGTTTATAGCAGAGATAAGGGAGTGCAGGAGTCAAATATTGACTCTATATTCTGATGTTGACATATACCTGACATAAGGTGCTGCAGAGGGTTTAGGGGTCTTATTTAGGCATATATTAAGCATAGGGGTTGTAGAAGAAATACTTCAGCATCTTATATAATGCCTTGTTTCCATTGAGTTGATCAATTGTGGAAACTGGTGATAAAAACATTTATCTCCATTAACGTATTTGGAGATTTTTTTATGTTGCCACCAGTTTCCACACTTTACCACCTAAATGGAAACTAGGCCTAAGGGCTAGTTTCCATTGAGGTGGTAAAGGTTGGAAACTGGTGGTAACTTAAAAAATCTCCATAGACTTTAATGAAGATAAAAGTTTTCTTCTGTTATGTGTGATCAGTCCACGGGTCATCATTACTTCTGGGATATTATCTGCTCCCCTACAGGAAGTGCAAGAGGATTCACCCAGCAGAGTTGCTATATAGCTCCTCCCCTCTACGTCACCTCCTGTCATTCTCTTGCACCCAAAGACTAGATAGGAGGTGTGAGAGGACTATGGTGATTATACTTAGTTTTTAGAACTTCAATCAAAAGTTTGTTATTTTACAATAGCACCGGAGCGTGTTATTACCTCTCTGGCAGAGTTTGAAGAAGAATCTACCAGAGTTTTTCTTATGATTTTAACCGGAGTAGTTAAGATCATATTGCTGTTTCTCGGCCATCTGAGGGAGGTAAAAACTTCGGATCAGGGGACAGCGGGCAGTTTAATCTGCATTGAGGTATGTAGCAGTTTTTATTTTCTGAATGGAATTGATGAAAAGATCCTGCCATACCGTTATAATGAACATGTATGTATACTCTACACTTTAGTATTCTGGGGATGGTATTTCACCGGAATTACTCTGTAAAAGTACATTAAACCTTTTAATAGGTATTTTTCATGTTAAACGTTTTTGCTGGAATGTAGAATCGTTTGCATTAATGAGGTACTGAGTGAATAAATATTTGGGCATTATTTTTCCACTTGGCAGTTTGCTTGTTTTAATTATGACAGTTTCGTTTCTCTCTCACTGCTGTGTGTGAGAGGGAGGGGCCGTTTTTGGCGCTCTTTGCTACGCATCAAAAATTTCCAGTCAGTTACTCTTGTATTTTCTGCATGATCCGGTTCATCTCTAACAGAACTCAGAGGTCTTCAAACTTCTTTGAAGGGAGGTAGATTCTCTCAGCAGAGCTGTGAGACTTATATAGTGACTGTGATTTAAAACGTTGCTCTGTAATTTTTATGTACTAACTGTATTGATGCTACTTTAAATAAAAGCCAATCTGTACAAATTGAACAAATTTCACCAAACAGCGAGGGGAGAGTTATGCCGACTAACTCGCCCCACGTGTCAGTACCTGCATCTCCCGCCCGGGAGGTGCGTGATATTATGGCGCCTAGTACATCTGGGCAGCCATTACAGATAACATTACAAGATATGGCTACTGTTATGACTGAAGTTTTGGCTAAATTACCAGAACTAAGAGGCAAGCGTGATCACTCTGGGGTGAGAACAGAGTGCGCTGATAATTCTAGGGCCATGTCTGATACTGCGTCACAGCTTGCAGAGCATGAGGACGGAGAGCTTCATTCTGTAGGTGACGGTTCTGATCCAAGCAGATTGGATTCAGATATTTCAAATTTTAAATTTAAATTGGAAAACCTCCGTGTATTACTAGGGGAGGTCTTAGCGGCTCTTAACGATTGTAACACTGTTGCAATACCAGAGAAAATGTGTAGGTTGGATAAATACTTTGCGGTACCGGCGAGTACTGACGTTTTTCCTATACCTAAGAGATTAACTGAAATTGTTACTAAGGAGTGGGATAGACCCGGTGTGCCGTTCTCACCCCCTCCAATATTTAGAAAGATGTTTCCAATAGACGCCACCACACGGGACTTATGGCAAACGGTCCCTAAGGTGGAGGGAGCAGTTTCTACTTTAGCTAAGCGCACCACTATCCCGGTGGAGGATAGCTGTGCTTTCTCAGATCCTATGGATAAAAAATTAGAGGGTTACCTTAAGAAAATGTTTGTTCAACAAGGTTTTATATTGCAACCCCTTGCATGCATCGCGCCAATTACGGCTGCGGCAGCATTTTGGATTGAGTCTCTGGAAGAGAACCTTAGTTCAGCTACGCTGGACGACATTACGGACAGGCTTAGAGTCCTTAAACTAGCTAATTCATTCATTTCGGAGGCCGTAGTACATTTAACCAAACTTACGGCTAAGAATTCAGGATTCGCCATTCAGGCACGTAGGGCGCTGTGGCTAAAATCCTGGTCGGCTGATGTAACTTCTAAGTCCAAATTACTTAATATACCTTTCAAGGGGCAAACTTTATTTGGGCCCGGTTTGAAAGAAATTATTGCTGACATTACAGGGGGTAAGGGCCACGCTCTACCTCAAGACAAAGCCAAAGCTAAGGCTAGACAGTCTATTTTTCGTCCCTTTCGGAATTTCAAAGCAGGAACAGCATCAACTTCCACTGCACCAAAACAGGAAGGAGCTGTTGCTCGTTACAGACAAGGCTGGAAACCTAACCAGTCCTGGAATAAGGGCAAGCAGGCCAGGAAACCTGCTGCTGTCCCTAAGACAGCATGAACCGAGGGCCCCCGATCCGAGACCGGATCTAGTGGGGGGCAGACTCTCTCTCTTCGCCCAGGCTTGGGCAAGAGATGTCCAGGATCCCTGGGCGCTAGAGATCATATCTCAGGGATACCTTCTAGACTTCAAATTCTCTCCCCCAAGAGGGAGATTTCATCTGTCAAGGTTGTCAACAAACCAAATAAAGAAAGACGCGTTTCTACGCTGTGTACAAGATCTATTATTAATGGGAGTGATCCATCCGGTTCCGCGGTCGGAACAAGGACAAGGGTTTTACTCAAACCTGTTTGTGGTTCCCAAAAAAGAGGGAACTTTCAGGCCAATCTTGGATTTAAAGATCCTAAACAAATTCCTAAGAGTTCCATCGTTCAAAATGGAAACTATTCGGACAATCTTACCCATGATCCAAAAGGGTCAGTACATGACCACAGTGGATTTAAAGGATGCTTACCTTCACATACCGATTCACAAAGATCATTACCGGTATCTAAGGTTTGCCTTCTTAAACAGGCATTACCAGTTTGTAGCCCTTCCATTCGGATTGGCTACGGCTCCAAGAATCTTCACAAAGGTTCTGGGTGCCCTTCTGGCGGTACTAAGACCGCGAGGAATTTCGGTAGCTCCGTACCTAGACGACATTCTGATACAAGCTTCAAGCTTTCAAACTGCCAAGTCTCATACAGAGTTAGTTCTGGCATTTCTAAGGTCGCATGGATGGAAAGTGAACGAAAAGAAGAGTTCTCTCTTTCCTCTCACAAGAGTTCAATTCTTGGGGACTCTTATAGATTCTGTAGAAATGAAGATTTATCTGACAGAAGACAGATTAACAAAGCTTCTAAATGCATGCCGTGTCCTTCATTCCATTCAACTCCCGTCAGTAGCTCAATGCATGGAGGTGATCGGCTTAATGGTAGCAGCAATGGACATAGTACCCTTTGCACGCCTACATCTCAGACCGCTGCAATTGTGCATGCTGAGTCAGTGGAATGGGGATTACTCAGATTTGTCCCCCACTCTGAATCTGGATCAAGAGACCAGAAACTCTCTTCTATGGTGGCTTTCTCGGCCACATCTGTCCAGGGGGATGCCATTCAGCAGGCCGGACTGGACAATTGTAACAACAGACGCCAGCCTACTAGGTTGGGGCGCTGTCTGGAATTCTCTGAAGGCTCAGGGACAATGGAGTCAGGAGGAAAGTCTCCTGCCAATAAACATTCTGGAATTGAGAGCAGTTCTCAATGCCCTTCTAGCTTGGCCCCAGTTAAAAACTCGGGGGTTCATCAGGTTTCAGTCGGACAACATCACGACTGTAGCTTACATCAACCATCAGGGAGGGACAAGAAGCTCCCTAGCAATGATGGAAGTATCAAAGATATTTCGCTGGGCAGAGTCTCACTCTTGCCACCTGTCAGCAATCCACATCCCGGGAGTGGAGAACTGGGAGGCGGATTTCTTGAGTCGCCAGACGTTTCATCCGGGGGAGTGGGAACTTCATCCGGAGGTCTTTGCCCAAATACTTCGACGTTGGGGCAAACCAGATATAGATCTCATGGCGTCTCGCCAGAACGCCAAACTTCCTCGCTACGGATCCAGATCCAGGGATCCGGGAGCGGTTCTGATAGATGCTTTGACAGCACCTTGGAACTTCAGGATGGCTTATGTGTTTCCACCCTTCCCGCTGCTTCCTCGATTGATTGCCAAAATCAAACAGGAGAGAGCATCAGTGATTCTAATAGCACCTGCATGGCCACGCAGGACTTGGTATGCAGATCTAGTGGACATGTCATCCTGTCCGCCTTGGTCTCTACCTCTAAGACAGGACCTTCTGATACAGGGTCCATTCAAACATCAAAATCTAACTTCTCTGAAGCTGACTGCTTGGAAATTGAACGCTTGATTTTATCAAAACGTGGTTTTTCTGAGTCGGTTATTGATACCCTGATACAGGCTAGGAAGCCTGTTACCAGAAAGATTTACCATAAAATATGGCGTAAATACCTATACTGGTGTGAATCCAAAGATTACTCCTGGAGTAAGGTTAGGATTCCTAGGATATTGTCCTTTCTACAAGAAGGTTTAGAAAAGGGTTTATCGGCTAGCTCATTAAAGGGACAGATCTCAGCTCTGTCCATCTTGTTACACAAGCGTCTGTCAGAAAATCCAGACGTCCAGGCATTTTGTCAGGCTTTAGCTAGGATCAAGCCTGTGTTTAAAACTGTTGCTCCGCCATGGAGTTTAAACTTAGTTCTTAACGTTTTACAGGGTGTTCCGTTCGAACCCCTTCATTCCATTGATATAAAATTGTTATCTTGGAAAGTTCTATTTTTAATGGCTATTTCCTCGGCTCGAAGAGTCTCTGAATTATCAGCCTTACATTGTGATTCTCCTTATCTGATCTTTCACTCAGACAAGGTAGTTCTGCGTACTAAACCTGGGTTCTTACCTAAGGTAGTCACTAACAGGAATATCAATCAAGAGATTGTTGTTCCATCCTTGTGTCCAAATCCTTCTTCAAAGAAGGAACGTCTTCTACACAATCTGGATGTAGTTCGTGCCCTCAAGTTCTACTTGCAGGCAACTAAGGATTTTCGACAAACGTCTTCCCTGTTTGTCGTGTACTCTGGTCAGAGGAAAGGTCATAAGGCTTCGGCTACCTCTCTCTCCTTCTGGCTTCGTAGCATAATTCGTTTAGCCTATGAGACTGCTGGACAGCAGCCTCCTGAAAGAATTACAGCTCATTCTACTAGAGCTGTGGCTTCCACTTGGGCCTTTAAGAATGAGGCCTCTGTTGAACAGATTTGCAAGGCTGCAACTTGGTCTTCGCTTCATACTTTTTCCAAATTTTACAAATTTGACACTTTTGCTTCTTCGGAGGCTATTTTTGGGAGAAAGGTTCTTCAGGCAGTGGTTCCTTCTGTATAATGAGCCTGCCTATCCCTCCCGTCATCCGTGTACTTTTGCTTTGGTATTGGTATCCCAGAAGTAATGATGACCCGTGGACTGATCACACATAACAGAAGAAAACATAATTTATGCTTACCTGATAAATTCCTTTCTTCTGTTGTGTGATCAGTCCACGGCCCGCCCTGTTTTTTAAGGCAGGTAAATATTTTTTCAATTATAATCCAGTCACCACTACACCCTTGGCTTCTCCTTTCTCGTTGGTCTTTGGTCGAATGACTGGAGGTGACGTAGAGGGGAGGAGCTATATAGCAACTCTGCTGGGTGAATCCTCTTGCACTTCCTGTAGGGGAGCAGATAATATCCCAGAAGTAATGATGACCCGTGGACTGATCACACAACAGAAGAAAGGAATTTATCAGGTAAGCATAAATTATGTTTTTACCACCAGTTTCCAAACTTTACCACCCCAAAGGAAATTAGGCCTATATAGGCACTTTCTGATGTATGTGTTTTTTGATAGATTTGGAGACCAGTGGTTACCAGAACGTTTTCCTTGTTTGTGGCCTAGTTTCTATTGAGGTGGTAAATTGTGAAAATTAGTGATAAAACCATTTCTCTACATTAAAGTATATGGTGATTTTTTACGTTACCACCAGTTTCTAAACTATAAAATAAAACATCTCCATAGACTTTAACAGAGACAAATGTTTTTACCACCACTTTCCAAACTTTACCACCTCAATGGAAACTAGGCCTACTTTCCATTGAGGTGTTAAAGTTTGGAAACTGATGGTAAATACATGTATCTCCATTAAAGTCTATAGAGAATTTTTATGTTACTACCAGATTCCAAACTTCACCACCTTAATGGAAATTAGGCCTATGGCCTAATTTCTATTGATGTGGTAAATTATGGAAACTGGTGATAAAAACTTTTATCTCCATTAAAGTCTACGGATAATTTTAATATTACTACCAGTTTCCAGTGGAGGCTCCTCCATATGCGCACAGCTGCACGTGAACCCACAGCCAAAAGAAGAAAAACAAAAACTTTTTGGCTGAATAAATACAATTTTTCCAATAGCCCCCTATTGGAAAATTTATAATTATACAGCCAAAAATGTTCCAGTCCAGTTTTGTTGCAGGTGCGATAGATAGAAGTATAGGGCTTCAAGCCCTTAGCACTTATTTCAAAGTGCCTGCAGCGCCACCCACAACCCAGCTCTATACCGTGTTAATCTCACAGTTTTTGATGTGCGATCGAGAGCATGTGATGACGTACGGGAGGAGGAGCCTAATCGGCGCAAAACTGAGTTGGAGCTAGAGAGCTAAGAGGGAGCCGCCAAGAGTTGACTGTGCTTCACTTGAAGTTGTAAGAGGCCGGGCACTCTGATTTCAAGCCAGGGCCCGCCTCACTGTTAAGCAAGTTAGTTACACCCGCTCAGACAAAAACTTGTGCACTGGATCAAGGTAGGGGCAGCATTTCTGTTTAATGTAAAATAAATCTGTCTAGCAAGCTCCAAAATTCACTGTGTTTTTAACCAAGTCTCCTGCAGTTTGCAGGAGACGTTTAGTTTGCTATTAATAATTTTGACAACCTCAGGTCTGCCAGGATATTTTACACAGGCAGACAGGCTGAATAAAACAGCAGTGACAAACAGACTCCTTTGGTTATGTTAGATTAACGGTCTCATGTGTCTCCTCTCAGTTTAACTGAAAAGAGACACATGAGATTGTTAATCTGTTATGAGTCTGACCCAACCTATGAACTCTGTTTTTTGTTTAAATAATATTGACATGTTGACCCCTTCATGTGGCGTAATGCTAGTTCCACAAAAGCTCTAACAGCATAGTACAATAGCAATACTGTATGTATTGTCTCAGTGATATTTCCACATGTGTATACCCTATCTAACACAAAACCCCATAGTCAATAAATATATTTATTAATGGAAGCAATAGTTTATAGTCACAGTAGCAAAGCACACTGAAAGGAACAGTGCGACAAGAGAAAAAATACTTCTATATTTAGTCTGTTTATTTGTGTGAGTATATATGTGTATGTATGTAGTATGTGTGTGTATATGATTGTGTGTGTGTGTCTGTATATGTGTATATCTGCGTTTATATATATATATATATATATATATATATATATATATATATATATATATATATATATATATATATGTGTGTGTGTGGTGTGTGTGTATATATATATATATCTTTATGTGTGTGTGTATGTATACAGTCCATCTGTATGTGTATGTGTATATATATATATATATATATATATGTGTGTGTGTATGTGTGGTGTGTGTATATATATATTTTTATGTGTGTGTGTATGTATACAGTCCATCTGTGTGTGTATGTGTATATATATATATATGTGTGTGTGTGTGTGTGTGTGCTTGTACATATATTTATATGTGTGTGTGTATATGTATATATGTATATATACTGTATATATATATATATATATATATATATATATATATATATATATATATAATCTGTATATATGTGTGTTTATAAAACTTGAGGGGGGAAAATTAATAACCCCCACCCCCCTGGAGTTAGCTCCTTTACTTTTATTTTGTCATTTGAAGTAGTCTGTTAAAGCCACCACCTATACAAATAATATGAATACTGCTGTTTCTCTATCTCCACTGCTATAGTTGAAACCAATTATAAAATACTTGTTAGGTGGTATTTAGCCCCAGTTCATGTATTGTGAACCCCCATTTGAATAACCCACGAGCCGCCACTGCCAGTTTCCAAACTTTACCACCTCAATGGAAACTAGGCCTATGTTGGTTAAAAATAGTCGTAATAAAATGTTGTCACTATTTTCAGTGTGTAAATAGATTATATTTAATTTTTTATACAATTTTTTTTAATTGTATTACTACTATTGGTTTCCATTATGTTTTGCATATGGAAGGGGGCTTCTTTTTTTTATATTAGTTTATCAGACCACTGCAAAAGAGTCACAAGATAAGTTGACTGAGGACCACTCATTTAGACAAAATCTGATCACTCATTTCACATTATTGTACAATTTTGGTTTATTGATCTTTAAAGGAAACATTTTTGCAGTCAAATACATACATTTATTTCTGCCACTGCAAGATGGCTCAAAACTACTCATTAAGGCCGGGCCACATTATCTAACCGTTGTGTATTGTGAATTTGTAATGATATTTGTCTTTTGTATTATATGTTTTATTTGTATATCTATGCTGTTTGTAATTGTTTGCAAAAATTTTTTTTTAAATAGATGATTCATATTGTTAGACAAAGTTTTCTAGAGTTCAAGAAGTATGTTGTAATGATCTATTTTTTGTAAATTGTGTTTTCAGAATGTTGTTATTGTTTGTAGAAAAATATAGAGAAACAGAAGCGCCACATGGCCTAGTACTGTATGGATAAGTGAGAGATGGTGTGTAGAATGTTTACACTCACATTTAGTAGAGCACCCCTCTTGGTGCAAATCGAGCTGGCTGGAATCAAACAGTCACCCAGCAAACTGACCTCCGGTGTGAATCGAGCTCCAATGGGTCAGGATACGATATCCCAAAAAGTAGTACACCAAATGTCAGGTGTAAATCAAAATAAATGGTATGGCAGAAAGTAGTAAGTGCAAAACTTACTTTATTTAGAAACAAATAAAAACAAGCAACACTTTTTTCAGTCAAACAGTGACTGTTTCATCAGGCTTAATATAAAAGTATAAAAGACTTGGCATATGTACCATACAAATAATCCTATACAATGAGCAACACCCGAGGAGGGGGGGGGGGTTAACCAATAAAGAATGTCATGGCAACCAGTGTATACAGTTCTATGCATCACAAAGTGGTCAACGCAACACCTGAGGGGGTGGAGGGGTGTTAACCAATTAAGCATGTCATGACAACCAGTATATACAATCCATATGCATCACAATATGGTAAACACAACACACGAATAATAAATACATGTATATCTATTATTTTATACATAAAGAGGTTAATAAAAAATTTCAATGTGGCACACTAGCAACTTTTGCTATTAGAAAATGTCATGGGAAAGGACACAGTGTTGCCCTACTTGAACCTTGTAGGTGATAATTTATAGCCAAATCAAGTGAGATTGTTTATAGAGAAAGGTCATGAAAATGATATTTGTTTATGACTGTGGGAGCACAATTTATAGCCAAATCAAATGAGCGTGATAATTTATAGCCAAATCAGATGAGATCATTTATAGAGAAGGGTCATGGACATGATATTTGCTTATGATCATGAGAGCGCAATTAGGTCTTCACTAATCAGGTAAAATGCTAAAGCCAGGAGTATAGTAAATCGTCAAAGTCAACTTATATAATAATGTCTTACTTGGTAGTAGTATGAGAATATGGTGAAATCCTTGTGGTTGTGAGAAACAGAGGGGGTGCCGGATATGTGTTTGTAAAATCTCATGTGTTAGTGGATAGACGTCACTAGGCGGGTACGCCCCCTGACACAATCTGACTAAGTAGAAGCACAGGAGATGATGATGCTGTGTGGGTGGATCTATACTACATTTACAGTGTGTGACTATGACCGCGTCATCATCCAAGACCTCCCTCCAGTGATGTGTTCTCCTAAGGGGATACGTGTTGTAAAGAAAAGGTGATATCAAATACGGATCTTTGGGAAAAACATTAATAACCAATCCAACACTACATTTTATCCAAATAAGACTATTATACAGAATCCTATGAATGTGAAAAATAGTCTATGGGATATTGGTTAAATAATATCTAAAAGATATGGAACAAAAAAGGGGCTTAATAATACCAATGTGTAATGTTTAAGTGACACATTGTGAAAACTAGTGATAAAACCATTTCTCTACATTAAAGTATATGGAGATTTTTTTATGTTACCACCAGTTTCTAAACTATAAAATAAAAATTCTTCATAGACTTTAACAGAGACAAATGTTTTTACCACCAGCTTCCAAACTTTACCACCTCAATGGAAACTAGGCCTATGTTGGTTAAAAATAAAATGTTGTCACTATTATTTTTTAATTGTTTTACTACTATTGGTTTCCATTATGTTTTGCATATGGAAGGGGGCTTCTTTTTTATATAAGTTTAATAGACCACTGCAAAAGGACCACTCATTTAGACACAATCTGATCACTCATTTCACATTATTGTACAATTTTGGTTTATTGATCTTTAAAGAAACATTTTTGCAGTCAAATACATACATTTTTCTCTGCCACTGCAGGAGAGTGATAAGACAAAGATGGCTCAAAACTCATTAAGGCTGGGCCAGATTATCTAAAGGTTGTTTGTTGTGAATTTGTAATGATATTTGTCTTTAGTATTATATGTGTTATTTGTATATCTATGCTGTTTGTAATTGTTTGCATTTTTTTTAAATGGATGGTTCATATAGTTTTCTAGAGTTCAAGAAGTATGTTGTAATGATCTATTTTTTGTAAATTGTGTTTTCAGAATGTTGTTATTGTTTGTATCTTATGTGTCTTTTATTCATCTATTCATTAATGTATAATTTCTATGTGTATGTCCATGACTTTCCAATGTATAACTCAAATGTGTATTTCTATTAAGTTATAAAGTATATGTTTTTTATATATTTTTTTAATTAAAAGAAAATGCTTTATTTTTTTTTAAAAGTGTGTGTGTATATACAGTATATATATATATATACAGGGAGTGCAGAATTATTAGGCAAGTTGTATTTTTGAGGATTAATTTTATTATTGAACAACAACCATGTTCTCAATGAGCCCAAAAAACTCATTAATATCAAAGCTGAATAGTTTTGGAAGTAGTTTTTAGTTTGTTTTTAGTTATAGCTATTTTAGGGGGATATCTGTGTGTGCAGGTGACTATTACTGTGCATAATTATTAGGCAACTTAACAAAAAACAAATATATACCCATTTCAATTATTTATTTTTACCAGTGAAACCAATATAGCATCTCAACATTCACAAATATACATTTCTGACAATCAAAAACAAAACAAAAACAAATCAGTGACCAATATAGCCACCTTTCTTTGCAAGGACACTCAAAAGCCTGCCATCCATGGATTCTGTCAGTGTTTTGATCTGTTCACCATCAACATTGCGTGCAGCAGCAACCACAGCCTCCCAGACACTGTTCAGAGAGGTGTACTGTTTTCCCTCCTTGTAAATCTCACATTTGATGATGGACCACAGGTTCTCAATGGGGTTCAGATCAGGTGAACAAGGAGGCCATGTCATTATATTTTCTTCTTTTATACCCTTTCTTGCCAGCCACGCTGTGGAGTACTTGGACGCGTGTGATGGAGCATTGTCCTGCATGAAAATCATGTTTTTCTTGAAGGATGCAGACTTCTTCCTGTGCCACTGCTTGAAGAAGGTGTCTTCCAGAAACTGGCAGTAGGACTGGGAGTTGAGCTTGACTCCATCCTCAACCTGAAAAGGCCCCACAAGCTCATCTTTGATGATACCAGCCCAAACCAGTACTCCACCTCCACCTTGCTGGCATCTGAGTCGGACTGGAGCTCTCTGCCCTTTACCAATCCAGCCACAGGCCCATCCATCTGGCCCATCACTCTCTCACTCTCATTTCATCAGTCCATAAAACCTTAGAAAAATCAGTCTTGAGATATTTCTTGGCCCAGTCTTGACGTGTTTCAGCTTGTGTGTCTTGTTCAGTGGTGGTCGTCTTTCAGCCTTTCTTACCTCGGCCATGTCTCTGAGTATTGCACACCTTGTGCTTTTGGGCACTCCAGTGATGTTGCAGCTCTGAAATATAGCCAAACTGGTGGCAAGTGGCATCTTGGCAGCTGCACGCTTGACTTTTCTCAGTTCATGGGCAGTTATTTTGCGCCTTGGTTTTTCCACACGCTTCTTGCGACCCTGTTGACTATTTTGAATGAAACGCTTGATTGTACGATGATCACGCTTCAGAAGCTTTGCAATTTTAAGAGTGCTGCATCCCTCTGCAAGATATCTCACTATTTTTGACTTTTCTGAGCCTGTCAAGTCCTTCTTTTGACCCATTTTGCCAAAGGAAAGGAAGTTGCCTAATAATTATGCACACCTGATATAGGGTGTTGATGTCATTAGACCACACCCCTTCTCATTACAGAGATGCACATCACCTAATATGCTTAATTGGTAGTAGGCTTTCGAGCCTATACAGCTTGGAGTAAGACAACATGCATAAAGAGGATGATGTGGTCAAAATACTCATTTGCCTAATAATTCTGCACTCCCTGTGTATATATATATATATATATATATATATATATATATATATATATATATATATATATATATATATATTCAAATGCATACAAAAAGAGAAGCGCTCTCAAATTCTATCAGTCAATAGGAATTAAAGGTGAAAAATCCTATTGGCTGATACAATTCTATCAGCCAATCGGAATTCAAGGGATGCCATCTTGGATGACATCATTTAAAGGAAAGTTCATTCTTCAAGAGGAGTCGAAAGAAGAGGATGCTCCGAGCTGGATGCCTTGAAGATGGAGCCGCTCTGCGTCAGAAGGATGAAGATAGAAAATGCCATCTGGATGAAGACTTCTGCCCGTCTAGAGGACGACTTCTTGCCTCTTGGATGAAAACTTCTCCTGGCTTCGTTGAGGGTGGATCTTCGGGGGTTAGTGTTAGTTTTTTTTAAGGGTTTATTGGGTGGGTTTTATTTTTAGATTAGGGGTTTGGGCAAGGAAAAAGAGCTAATTGCCCTTTTAAGGGTAATGACCATCCAAATGCCCTTTTTAGATAGGGTTTTATTTGGGGCATTTGGTTGTGTGGGTGGTGTATTTTACTGTTGGGGGGTTGTTTGTATTTTTTTTTACAGGTTAAAAGAGCTGATTTCTTTGGGGCGATGCCCCACAAAATGCCCTTTTAAGGGCTATTGGCAGTTTAGTTTAGGCTAGGGTTTTTTTTTATTTTGGGGGGCTTTTTTATTTTGATAGGGCTATTAGATTAGGTGTAATTAGTTTAAATATTTGATCATTTCTTTTTTATTTTGTGTAATTTAGTGTTTTTTATTTTTTGTAATTTAGTTAATTGTATTAATGTAATTTTAGGTTTTAGTGTAACTCAGGTTAGGTTTTATTTTACAGGTAAATTTGTATTGATTTTAACTAGGTAGTTAGTAAATAGTTAATAACTATTTACTAACTATTCTACCTAGTTAAAATAAATACAAATTTAGCTGTGAAATAAAAATAAAACCTAAGATAGCTACAATGTAACTATTATTTATATTGTAGCTAGCTTAGGGTTTATTTTACAGGTAAGTATTTAGTTTTAAATAGGAATTATTTAGTTAATGATAGTAATTTTTATTTAGATTTATTTTAATTATATTAAAGTTAGGGGTGTTAGGGTTAGATTTAGGATTAGGTTTAAGGGTTAATAACTTTAGTATAGTGGCGGCAGTGATGTTGGGGGCGGCAGATTAGGGGTTAATAATATTTAACTAGTGTTTACAATGCGGGAGTGCAGCGGTTTAGGGGTTAATATGTTTATTATAGTTGCGGCGATGTCCGGAAAGGCAGATTAGGGGTTAATATTTTTATTTTAGTATTTGCGATGCAGGAGGGCCTCGGTTTAGGTGTTAATAGGTAGTTTATGGGTGTTAGTGTACTTTGCAACACTTTAGTTATGAGTTTTATGCTACAGATTTGTAACGTAAAACCTGTTACTACTGAATTTAGATGGCGGTACAAATCTTGTCGGTATAGGCTGTACCGCTCACTTTTTGGCCTCCCAGACAAAACTCGTAATACCGGCGCTATGGAAGTCGCATTGAAAAAGGACTTTTTTAAAGGTGCGAATAGCAGCGGTAGTGAAAAAGCAGCGTTATGAGGCTTTTTCACTCATAACGCAAAACTCGTAATCTAGCCGATAATTTTCTATAAATAATATAGGCAGCATTAGCTTTATTTGAATAACTATCGATTTAAAAAACTACATAATATTTTATTTAGATATTTTATTTGAATAAAATTGATAAAGTGTTATAAAATGTTATTGATGCTTTTCAAAAATAAATTTTAGAACTAGATTTAAGAGTATACCTATGACTAAAGTAATCTAATAAATATATACGTATTTAAAGGACAAAAGGGAATAAGGCTATCACATATTTTGATAAATATAACATTTTAAGAAGGATATTAGTTAATAAAAATTCATGCAAATAGGTTTTAATTATATAAAAGATTTTACTGTCATTATGAAATTATATAATTATTATTTAAGATATTTCAATTGTGCTTTGAATTTGAAATTAGTACTATTTATTGGGAACAAAATAGTGGGTACTAAAAACAGCTAAACAGTATGTAGGTGTGTATAGAACTCTAATGTTGCATATTGCAGAATAATATTTTTCTTTCAATTACAATTAGACCGTTTTTATCTATTGTGTTAAATACAGAAGCTCTGTTTAAATTCTGTCTTCCAAAGTGCTGCGCTAACAATGACTACAATGTATACAATACATTAAATACAATGTATTGCATACAGAATGAAACGCATGCACATAGCGAAAGTTGAAGAATTACATTCCAATACAATGACTTCACGAGGGGTGGTTCTGCTATCTGTCCGGCTATAGAAAATAACAGGAAGTAATGACGGTGGCGGAGCAAGGAGCGCTAATGCTCTGTAAGTAAAATATAATTGATTATAGAAAGGAATAAGGTAAATAAGGAAAAACATATGGCTAGATCACAAGTTTGGTGTTAGCCTTAAAAAGCAGCATTGAGAGGTCCCAACGCTGCTTTTTAACGCCCGCTGGTATTACGAGTCAGGCAGGAAAGGGTCTACCACGCACTTTTCTTCTGTGACTCGAGGCTACCGCAAATCCCCTTACGTCAATTGCGTATCCTATCTTTTCTATGGGACTTGCCTAACACTGGTATTACGAGTCTTGGAAGAAGTGAGCGGTAGACCATCTCCTGTCCAGACTCCTACTGCATTTAAAAGTCAGTAGTTAAGAGTTTTATAGGCTAACACCTACATTATATTTTTTAACCCCTAATCTGCCGCCCCCAACGTTGCCGCAACCTAACTGCAATTATTAACCCCTAATCTGCAGACCGGACATCGCCGCCACTTAAATAAATGTATTAACCCCTAAACCGCCGCACTCCTGCCTCGCAAACACTAGTTACATTTTATTAACCCCTAATCTGCCTGCCCTAACATCGCCGACACCTACTTACATTTATTAACCCCTAATCTGCCACCCCCAACGTCGCCGCTACTATATTAAAGGTATTAACCCCTAAACCTAAGTCTAAACCTAACCCTAACCCCCCTAACTTAAATATAATTTAAATTAAACTAAATAAATTTAACAAAATTAAATAAATTATTCCTATTTAAAACTAAATACTTACCTATAAAATAAACCCTAAGTTAGCTACAATATAACTAATAGTTACATTGTAGCTATCTTAGGATTTATATTTATTTCACAGGCAACTTTGTATTTATTTTAACTAGGTGCAATAGTTATTAAATAGTTAATAACTATTTAACAAGTACCTAGCTAAAATAAGTAAAAAATTACCTGTAAAATAAATCCTAACCTAAGTTACAATTGCATCTAACACTACACTATCATTAAATAAATTACCTAAACTAACTACAATTAATTACAATTAAATTCAGTAAACTAAATTACGAAAAAAAACACTAAATTACGAAAAAAATAAACACTAAATTACAGAAAATAAAAAAAATTACAAGAAGTTTAAACTAATTACACCTAATCTAAGCCCCCTAATAAAATAAAAAAGCCCCCCAAAATAATAAAATGCCCTACCCTATACTAAATTACAAATAGCCCTTAAAAGGGCCTTTTGCGGGGCATTGCCCCAAAGTAATCAGCTCTTTTACCTGTAAAAAAAAGAATACAATACCCCCCCAACATTACAACCCACTACCCACACACCCCTACTCCCTACTCTAAAACCCACCCAATACCCCTTAAAAAAACCTAACACTACCCCATCATCCAGACCGGCAGAAGTCTTCATCCTATCCGGGCAGAAGAGGACATCCGGACTGGGAGAAGGCTTCATCCAAGTGGCATCTTCTAACTTCATCCATCCGACGAGGAGCGACTCCATCTTGAAGACATCCGGCGCGGAGCATCCTTCCAGCACGACGACTAACGATGAATGACAGTTCCTTTAAATGACGTCATCCAAGATGGCGTCCCTCGAATTCCGATTGGCTGATAGGATTCTATCAGCCAATCGGAATTAAGGTAGGATAAATCTGATTGGTTGATTTAATCAACCAATCGGATTGAAGTTCAATCCGAATGGCTGATTGGATCAGCCAATAGAATGCAAGGTTAATTCTAGTATAGGGTAGGGCATTTTATTATTTTGGGGGGCTTTTTTATTTTTATTAGCGGGCTTAGATTAGGTGTAATTAGTTTAAACTTCTTGTAATTTTTTTTATTTTCTGTAATTTAGTGTTTATTTTTTTTCGTAATTTAGTGGGGTTTTTTCATTATTTAGTTTATTGAATTTAATTGTAATTAATTGTAGGTAGTTTAGGTAATTAGTTTAATTATAGTGTAGTGTTAGGTATAATTGTAACTTAGGTTAGGATTTATTTTACAGGTAATTTTGTAAATATTTTACCTAGGTAGCTATTAAATAGTTAATAACTATTTAATAACTATTGTACCTAGTTAAAATAAATACAAAGTTGCCAGTAAAATAAAAATAAACCCTAAGATAGCTACAATGTAACTATTAGTTATATTGTAGCTATCTTATGGCTTATTTTACAGGTAAGTATTTAGTTTTAAATAGGAATAATTTATTTAATTGTAGTTATTTTATTTAGATGTAGGCCGCAGATTAGGGTTTAATTAATTTAATATAGTTGTGGCGACGTTGGGGGGCAGAATAGGGGTTAATAACTATAATGTAGGTGTCGGCGATGTTGGGGGCAGCAGATTAGGGGTTAATACATATAATGTAGGTGGCGGCAATTTCCGGAGTGGCAGATTAGGGGTTAATAGTATAATGCAGGTGGCGACGATGTCGGGGGTGGCAGATTAGGGGTTAATAAGTGTAAGATTAGGGGTGTTTAGACTCGGGGTTCATGTTAGGATTAATAATATATTAGCCAATTATTGAAAATTTACCATCCCTTTAATATGTAGGAGACATAGGCACTACCTGCGCTGATGGTAAAGAAATTATGTTACAGTGTTGATCACATATGACTTGGACATTAACTGAGCACTAATCTTTTCGATTAACATATATTTCAGGTTCTTCACAGGGAGCACAAATTGCCACATGAGTACAGTCAATACATCCAATTATATTTGGTATTTCCAAAGTTTCTATACAAGTACATTTTGTTTGCAGTTATTTTTTCTTTTGCCTCTAGTAATATGATAAATATCGCTAAGAGCTTCCTTAATGTGTTTAAAACTGGTGGTAGTAATTTTGAAAAAGCACTTAGTGAGACACTGCAAACAGGGCTAGATGTGTATTGAAACTATTCAGTCGCCAATAAAAACGCATGTCATTTAATAGTTTAAAGGGACAGTCTATTCAAAATTAAATTTTCATGATTCAAATAGGACATGCATTTTTAAACAACTTTCCAAATTACTTTTATCATCAAATTTGCTTTGTTCTCTTGGTATTCTTTGTTTAGAACTAAATCTAGGTAGGCTCAGATGCTAATTTCTAAGACGTTGATGGTCACCACTTATTTTTCACAGTTAAACAGTGCTAGTTTATGTGTGCCATATAGATAGCATTGTGCTCACTCCCGTGTAGTTATTTATGAGTCAGCACTGATTGGCTAAAATGCAAGTCTGTCGAAAGAACTGAAATAGGGGGCAGTCTGCAGAGGCTTAGATACAAGGTAACCACAGAGGTAACAAGTATCTATACTATAATTGCGTTTGTAATGTCGAAAATTGCACAAGCATCCTCAAAGGAATGTTGGCAGCATGATTAGCATTAGATTAGGGGATGTTTTTATTTTGGGTTTTTTTTTATTTTTATAGGGATTAGGTATATTTTTTTTATTTTGGATACTGTGTTTATTATTTTTTGTAATGTTAGCCTTTTTTTATTTTTTGTAATTAGATTAATCTAATGTAAATTTTTTGGATTTTTTATTTTTAATGTAGTTTATTTTTATTGTAATTAAGGGGTTAATTTAGAGGGTGTTAGGTTAGGGGGCTTAGTCATTAAATTAGTTTTTTGCTTTGGGGTTGGCGGTGTAGGAGTTAATAGGTAAATTAGTTTTAATGCGTTGTGGGGGGTTGGCGGTTTAGGGGTTAATAGATTTATTAGGTAGTTTGTGGTGTTTTGGCTTGCAGATAATTTATATTTATTTTACAGGTAATTTTGTATTTCTTTTAGCTAGGTAGTTATTAAATAGTTAATAACTATTTAATAACTATTGTACCTAGTTAAAATAAATACAAAGTTGCCTGTAAAATAAATATAAATCCTAAGATAGCTACAATGTAATTATTAATTACATTGTAGCTATTTAAAAGGGTTTATTTTACAGGTAAGTATTTAGTTTTAAATAGGAATAATTTAGTTAATAAGAGTAATATTATTTAGATTTATTTAATTAATATTTAAGTTAGGAGGGTGTTAGGGTTAGTGTTAGACTTGGGTTTAGGGGTTAATAATTTTATTATAGTTGCGGTGGTGTAGGGGGGCAGGATAGGGGTTAATAAATTTATTATAGGTGGCGGCGGTATAGGGGGCAGGATAGGGGTTAATAGGTATTATGTAGGTGGCGGCGGGGTCCGGGAGCGGCGGATTAGGGGTTAACATATTTATTATATTTGCAACGGGGTCCGGGAGCGGCGGTTTAGTGGGAATAAATATATTTAGTTGCCGCGGTGTAGGGGGGGACAGATTAGGGATGTTTAGACTCGGGATACATGTTAGGGTGTTAGGTGCAGACGTTTCCCATAGGAATCAATGGGATATCGGGCAGCAGCGAACAAAAGCTTTCGCTATGGTCAGACTCCCATTGATTGAAATCCAGGTACGCTGGCCCGGAATAGTGGCATTGATCTGTGTCGGACTGAGTCCAGCGGATCAAAGCTTACGTCACTAGATTCTACTTTTGCCGGGCAGTAGGGCTTGATATCTAAGGCGAATCAGCCTCGCCACAAATACGCTGCGGAATTCCAGCGTATTGGCGGTTGACGGCTTGATAACTAGAGGCCATAGACTGACCTCTGGGCAGGCTTATCATCTAGTATTAATTTAACAGAGTTGGTTATGCAAAACTGGGGAATGGATAATAAAGGGACTATCTATCTTTTTAAACAATGCAATCTGGCGTAGACTGTGCCTTTAACTAAACCAGGTATAGCATGACTACATTAGTTTTTTTTTATCAATGTTTTGTTTTAATAGTACATATATACTCATATACACTCATAATGATTGGGTTTTTTTCAATTGTTGTGCAATCACCAAATATGTTTGATCTAAAAATTCTGCATATAGATCGAGTAGACATTACAGGAACTTCTACATTTTTGTTAGCATTCTCATTAACATGCGCAGATGATCTATTTACATTTGTTGGGCTAGATTACAAGTGCCGCGCTGACTTTTGCGCTCAAGCAATATTGGGTTTTTTCAGCTTTTCACGCACGACAGAAAGAGCACTTGTATTACGAACGCGAGAGCTTAATTACGATTTATGCTCATCAGATTAAGCTTAAAAGCTTGCGTAAAGGCTAGTGATTTACAATAAAAATTGCACCAAACACACTATAAATATACTGTACACTATTTGATAAAAATGATTTATAAATATTTTTTTAAAAAAAGGTATAACATTTAAAAGGTATATGGTATAGGACAAGGAATTTGACTGCAAAGGGCTATATTGTATATATACATACATATACATGTCTAAATATGTGTATGTGTGTATATATATATATACACACACATACATTGGATTCCTTTGCAATCAAATACCTGAAAACATGAATAATCATATCACATATATACATATTTATACATATATACAGTATATATATATATATATATATATATATATATATATATATATATATCATCTGTTCAACTTTTCCACCGGGAGCACGGCTTCTCAGCCACTCTAAGATTTAAAAATTTGTCTTGAAGAAGGCTCATTATAGGAGCTGAAACGTCGACTATGACTCATTTCGCATAAACATGCCATGTATGTTCAATAAACTTTATTGATTATTATCAAACCCTGTGAGTGCCCTCTCTTCTTGCCAATCCGTGTATCTATATTTATATACACATCGGAGGCCTATGCAGTAAAATACCTGAAACACGAATAATCATATTTATTCAATATTAATATTTACTAATGTATTTTACTGTGTTTTTACTGTACATATGTCACATTCCCATGTTCTTCACATACAGGAAATTGTTATTTTTATTTTAAATAAATAAATATATAAATATATATATATATATATATATATATATATATATATATATATGCCTAAATATTCTAATTCTATGGATATATAGGTATATATATACATTTTACATTGAAATTATCAGATAAATACAGAAATATATATTTAATAATAAAAATTAAAAAATTTTCTATGTGAAGAACATTGGATTGTAAAATATGCGCAAATCACTTTGGGTTTCACACTTAAGGTCTAACATAATCTCAGGTTATCGCACATGAAGCATTAGTTATCTTAAGGCGCATTATGGAAATATTAAATATAAAATATAAAAAAAAATAATAATAATTATTACATTTTTTATAGAAAGATATCTAGGTATATATATATATTATTATTTTTTAAATAAAAATAACATCCTGGTTTAGTGCGCAAGAGATGTGTTCATTTTTTTCTTCTGTGCTTTCCATTAAAGTCTACAGGGAGAAAAAGTTAACATGGTCACGATAACCGAGGTCCAGAAGTTAGCGAGCATTGGGTTTTGCCTGTTGGGTAGCACTTGTAATACAAGTGCTACCCAACGCTTGCAAAAAGCATACTTTTAGCAAAGTTTATACTCCAACAGGAGTGCTAAATATCGCTCAACTTGCAATCTAACCTGTTATGTGTATATGTTGGTTATGCCTTTATCTTATATACATCAGTCTCGTGTACAGTGCTTAAACCAATGCTCCATTTTGTATCTTTATAAATAGAATAAAGTTTGTTTCACCACACAAATAAAATGTAAATGTAACTTACCTTAATTTTTGATAAATATATTACCATAATAACTATAGCAAAAAAGAGAAGTGCAAGACACCAGATCTCTGTGCAGTGTTAAAAACACCTTTAATCAGCTCCTAACATAAAGTAATACACTCACAAGATAAAAAACATATATGTGCATTTAGTGCATTAATGTGCACAAACATATATCACCATGTATCTCGTTCTTATCCGTTCTTATCTGGTTCTCAAAGGACCTTCAAAGTATTCCAATAAAGTCCACAATTGTATTACAGATGATATTGTTGTAAGTCCCAAATATAACAAATAAAAAAGACTTACTAATATATTCCCTGAGGAGAGGTAACCCTTGGCTTTACCGCACCCTGTGTGTTCAACTGGTTAGGTACGGAAGCCTCACTGGGACCTAATTCCTCCTACAGCACATATTCCGCCTGACAGCTGAAAACAGCTGATTGTAACTCGACACGCGTTTCGTTCCGTTAGCGGTGGAACTTTTTCAAGAGTCTGCAACTTGTAGCGTGTACAATGCTTTTATACCTTAGACTCATCCTTAACACTCCTCTGTCAGGTGCAAAAGGTGGCCGCAGATTCACTATATCAAATTGGACCATATTTCACAATGTTAAAACTCGGACTCATTTGATGATGGCTCTTTTCAAACCTATCCTTATTTGTAAATAGATGTTAGTATTAATAAATATTAAGAGTTCTTAGCTACTAGCTAAATAACTTACATCATGTTTCAATTGTTACACTAGTGACTAAAAGTAAAAAATATATATGTAACAATGTATCCCTTCTTATAAAAACATATAAAAATTGCATATTTTAAAATACAATGTAAAATATAATTACATAAAAAGTTATATATAAAAGTGAGAAAGATATTCATAAAGAGATATTTTGATGAAAATATTAGAGGATAACAGTATTTTAAGCAGATTTAAAGAAACATGGCATAAGATAGTGTATCTGTATACATATTATCATAATATTTGAAACATCTCTATATCAATGCCACCAGAAATCCAAATTACAAAATTGCCTTCCTAATGGCCTGACTTACATCACTGAATGTGTATCATTTGAAAATCATTACAGCATACGTGTTAGCAACATTGTGATTATTTAAACATCATACTTTTTGTATTTACTAGTTATACCTATTTATGTGTATTATTATGGTTCTTATGATTATTTGCAGAAGTTATTATTTACATAAGAAGAAATTACAATACCATGCTACGTTTATAAGTTATATCACTATATTTTAAATCATGCCAGTATTTAGTAAATTGGTTGCTTATATTTATTGATAGTTAGAATTTTATTTTTATGAAATAATAAAATTGATACATTTCTTAAAAGCATAGCAGTTGATTACTACAATCCTTAAGAAAAGTTTATCTAATGACCTTCAATCAAAATCCTTATTAAAGCTGATGGAAAGTTTTGTAGATAAAAATGTGATACATTTTTCTACAGATTGCGATCAATTCCATAGTAAGGTAATATATGTCTTGAAATGTATTTGATATGTGTGCAAATTATTGGTGAGATTACAACTGGCATGCCATGGTTAGCGTGTGCAATATTGAAATATTGCGACACGTTAATTTATGCATGTATTATACATTGAAAGTAAACGAGTTCACTCAAAAGCAATCAAAGATGCGTTGGGTTAGCATGACTGAAGCCCTGCCCTCACGTAAAGGTTAGGCATAAAATAAAAGTTGCACCAAACACAACATAAATACATTAAAATACACAGTTGCACTCATATAAATACTGATAAAAAAATAGTCATAAAAATATTACTAAAAAATATTTATAAGGGTTGTAAGTTATATAGTATATGGCCATGTATTTAGTTTTAAAGGGCTATAATATATATCTTTATGTGTCTAAATAATAATTCTATAATAATATTTAATAATGTTATTTACTTTGGATTTACTGTAAATATTTTACATTCCAATGTTCTTTATATACGGGAAAATGTTCTTTGTATTTTTAAATAGATATTCTTATATATATATGTATATATCTACACCTGTATATATTTATATAGATATATAATTTACATGAAGAATTAGTGAATTCCTGTCAGACTTTTGTGTGCAAACCTGACAGGAGTACACTATTTCTTCATGTGCGCTAACCCAACATGAGTTATATTAAGGTATGCTATTTATTTATTAAATATAAAATATTTTAAAAAATAATAAGGTAAATAATTATTATAGATGTACTAAAAAATTCTAAAACATTAATTTAAAGTATATAAATATAATGTACAGTAACTTTAATAATGAATAATTATTATATTATTGTTTAATATTTAATATTTACATAACACGCCTGAAGATAACTAATTATTGTGAGTTAACCCAACACCACGCTAGACCTAAAGCGTGCAAAATGTTACATTCAAATGTTCTTCACATAGAAAAAAAAATATTTGTATTTAAAATATATATATATATATATATATATATATATATATATATATATATATATATATATCTGATAATGTTAATGTAAAATATATATATATATGTCCTATCTCAGGGACTCATCTCACCTAATTCATGAACTGACATCTTTACATATTGAGGAGCTTTACATTCTTGCTATGGCAAATGTGAACAGACTCTATACAATAATACCACATGAGGCGGGTAAACAGTGTATTATTGAGGCCTTGGATAGATACCCTTACATTGGCCCCCCAAGAGAGTTTCTGATCGAATTGCTAGACTTGAGTTTGAGGCTCAATTATTTCCATTTTGAGGGTCAGTACTACCAACAAGTCTCTGGTACGGCCATGGGATCTAATGTGGCCCCCTCACTAGCTAACCTATTCATGGAGAAATATGAAACAACTGTGATGCAGATCTATAATAAACCTGAGGGAATGTTCTACAGACAGTATATCAATGACCTCCTCATCATATGGAGGGGGTCAGCAGAACAACTGGAAGATTGGTTTACACATTTGAACTCCCTGAACAATCTGGTGAAGTTCAAGATCTCACATAAGTCATCCATTGAATTCTAGGATTTAAATATCTTTAAGAAAGAAAACAACAAATTGGGTACTGCATTGTATAGGAAACCCACCAATAGGAATTCCCTACTGCATGCCTCCAGCACTCATCCCATGTCATTATTAAAGGCCATTCCAAGGGCCCAAATGATTTGTGTCATCAGAAACAACAGTGACCCACTGGGGAGACAGGAACAACTATCAGAAATAACACTGAAATTTATCCAGAGAGGGTATAATCTGTGACTGCTTAGCCAAAGTAATGCTATGGTCGAAGACCCCACAGCATCAACAAGAGAAAACAGCAAGGATAATGAACAAAGAATGACCTTCACAAGTACAAGTACAGCCCATTGGTAAGATCATTGGGCAGGAGCCTAAATCAACACTGGCATATCATACAAAGTGACTCAACACTTCCCTTCAACAAATGGCATAACCCTAGAGTGGGTTTTAAAAGAAACAGAAGTCTAAAAGACTCACTCATGATTAGGGACCCCACGAACTGCTACAAAAAAGACACCTGGCTCCAACAGGGTAAAAAGAACGGTTAATTTCAGTGCACAGGTTGCACTACATGCAGCGCAATGATCCCTGGTTCAACCTTTAGCCACCCACATACACAGAAGAGAAATACCATCAGACACTTTATGACTTGCACCACCACACATAGTATACATGCTAAATTGCAGCTGTGGTAGGTTTTATGTGGGTAAGACCACAGATGATGCCAGGGTGCGTTTTGCCAATTACAGATCTGCAATCAGGAGTGCCTTAAAGAACCGGAAAAGTGACCAGCCAGTGGCGAGACACTTTGTGGAGGCTGGACATAGTGTCAATTAACTCTGCTTTGTCCTAATTAAGCATGTCCCATCTATGAAATGTGGTGGCAACAGGAGTAGGACACTACAAGAAGAGGCGAGGTGGATTCATCACTTGAACACCCTACAGCCCAATGGACTTAATACCATGATTGACTGGCACTGTTTCTTATAATGTGCCTTATATATCTGGGTCATAATGACCCTATGATGAGAGTCCATGATACTTAATATTCCATTTTCAATCTCTCAATTTTGGGAGATTAGTGTATTTTGAGTAGCTTTTTGATTTGTGGGTTGCTTGAGGGGTTATTCTATCATAACCCTATATAATATACAATTTTGCCTTTTCTTAAATGCCTTGTACATGGAATTGTAGATATATGTCTATGCCTCTGCATATGTGTTATATGCATAGTTTGCTAGGTATATGTCATCTCTGACTGTATACTTTGTTGTACCTATGGTTAGGAGTTAAGTTGTTAGGTTTTTCAGCTGAGTTGCTGTGATCGCTGCGAGTGTAATCCCCACATCCCTATGGTTACGATGATGCTGTTGTCTGATTGGTCCCAGGATACACATGACCGTGACGTGTGCCTGGTTGTTGAATGTGGTTACCTCCGGGTACATGGCTCAGCGGTATGTCAATGCTTATTCTAGTTCCAGATGGACTTATTTGCAGCCATAGGAAAGTAAGTTTTTGTTTTACATGATGCGGTTTAGATGCCTATTCATCCTATGAGTTTCTATCATAGTTTAGATGACTATACATGTATGATATGTCACATATTTGACTCCTGTTTTCTTCTGTTTGTTTCTCATGTTATACATTTCTCCTACTTTTACCAGTCACTGTTCACACTGTATCCCTGATTAATGAATTTCTCAGACAGCTTCTATTTATGATCATATTATATTTTTGTTGTGACTATGTGGTTACCATAGAAACTGCTTGGCATTTTTTGTCCTAATTGGGGGGTGGGGGTTGATTTGAATATTGCTATAAGTTTGTTGCAATTTGTACATTCTGTGTCTGAGGAAGGGGATACTTTGTCCCCAAAACGTCACACGTTTCACAGTAAATATTTTACTTTTTTGTAATAACCAACGAGTGCAAGATTTTTGTTTGTGTGTGTGTGTCTATATATATATATATATATATATATATAGATATGCATATACACATACATACACACACACACACACAGGTATAGGTATATATAGATAGAAATATTTATTTAAAATAAAAATACAATTTTCCTGTATGTGAAGAACATTGGGATGTGAAATATTAATAACTCCTGTCAAGTTAGCTCTCCATTAAAGTCTATGGTGAGAATAAGTTAGGGAAGTCGTGATATCCAAAGTTCTGAAGTTAACGCACGTCAGGTTTCACTTACGTGGAAATGTTTTACTTTCAACTTATAATACGCATGCAAAATCTTTACTTTTGGCAGTGTTATCGCTTGAGCAAAAGTAATAAGTAGAGCATTACTTGTAATTTGGCCCTATATGTATATAACATATTATTTAAAGGTCATTTAAAAATTTGTTAATTTTGCCCATCAGCTTAAATTAAAGTTGGAATTTTAATACAGTAATATAATATTTGAAAAGTATTATTAATAATATTAATAATTATTTCTTAACCAATTATTTTAATATTTATCTTTATTTTATAATTTCTAAAATGTAAACAATAATATTCTAGGACAGTGAGCAAGGACTATCTCAGATTAAAGAATTTTAAAATAATAGAAATCTACCTTTTCTTGAAGAAAATAAATAAATGCAAAAAAAATCAGGAACATAATGATAAACGTAATGGCAAATTGTCCTTGAGAACTTGAAGTTGTGAAAAAAAAATGATATGCAAATATATTGTATTTTTGCTGTTGGAGATACTCCAAGAAGTGTAATAAAATGTAAAAAAAAAAGTTACAGCGACCTCAAAATAAAAGTGTCAACTTTCTAAGCTTCACAGAAAAATGACAGACAGTGAACCTACCATTATTATACATTTTTCTTATTCTGAAAACATCAGAAGTAATCTATTTCCTACCAGGGCGGTTTCTGGAATACCACGTTTCAGTGACTCAGTATGTTGCAATCAGCGGACACACGCAAAATAATGAAGATAATGAAAACAACACAAGTACACAATGATCAAAAGAAAATTCAGAAACTATAAATAATAATGCATGTATTGATAATTTTTTTTTTTTTTTTTTTTAAATTCGTCTTTATTAGCAGGGAAAGAAAAACAATCACAAGATAGTGTAGTGAAGCAAGCAAGAGCGGTGCGCAGACCGCAGTTTTTAACCAATCAACACATAATTGACCAACTGTACGAAGAGTTGCATATAAGTGTAAGTTCACCACATCATAAAAGAAAAGTGATTGCAGTATAGTAAATTGAGCTTTTACCTTTGTGACTCAATCTCTCCCTTTTTTTCTTGTTTAAGACATCTTAACAATTACTATAACATATTAACAAATTAAACATTGCTTACATTAACTATAGTCAAACCAACAATAATAAAAAAAAAAATAAAAAAAAAAAAAGGGGGAGGGTGGAAGAGGGAGGGAAGCAGGAAGGGAGGGAAGTAAAAAGGGAGGGGAGTGGTGAAGCGTGCGTCCCCCACCCAGACACCAAACGATCGGGGTAATGCGGGTTATGGGGTATCATGGCCCACTAGAGTAAAGTATGTCAGGTTAGAACAACATCTCCTCCTGGAAAACCGCACCAGGATTACCTGTAGGGGATTCCATGAGCCCCTGCCACTCACCTCTTAGATTCGCCAGCAGCATGAACTCCAGCTGAACAAAAGGCCCAAGGACCTGGCGTTGCAGGGCTGGTTGTAAGGTCGTAATAAAGGGCTTCCATTTTTTAAGGAAGGGTTGTAATCTAAGCTTAGTGTTAAGTTTAGTGTCATGTTGTTCCACGAAAAGTTGTTTCATGTATTGATAATTTATTGATAATTTGTAAATCAAATAGAGAATGCATTTAACTGAATTTCAAAACGCTATTATATGCAATATTTTTTATTTGTCATATTCGTATACAAATGATATTCAAAGTAATGATGGTCATAATGATCCAGTTCATAATGAACAATCAACAATAATATACTATAAAAGCACAGAGCAAATAATAATACTGACAAAATAATTAGTATACCCATAGTAGCAATAACGATGTGAATGAGTTTTGTTTTAAAGTAAATCAAAGTAATGATTTGATGTTAAGGAATTTTAAAATTTTAAATTAAAATAAATAATGCACTAAATAGCAATTTAGAAAGTCAAAATAATGAATACGAATCAACTAAATCTAGCAAATACTAAAACTATAAAAATAAATACAAAAACATGTTTGTTGTTTTGAATGTTTGCATTGATTGTATCTGTCTATCTGATTTTTTCAATAAAAATTAAAATAAACATATGTGTATGTTGGAATGTTATTCAGAAATAAATGACAACTTTTTACAAATATAATTTTTATTAACAAATAGAAAATTTTAAACTGAAAACTTTTAAATATATACAAATAGAGAATCAAGCCACTTATAATTGTCCTTCCAATAAATCTCTCTCTTGAAACTAGTGCCCTTGTATTTTGTTGAGAAGCAAGCATACATTGTATTTTTTTTTTTTTACATTTTCCTTAAATAATAGTTCATTACCCTTTATCATTAAAATATAATTCTTTGTATGACCTGGAAGTGAACATGGGTGCTGCCCTTAAGCCTCTCTTCAGTTTGTTGACCTTTTAATTAAAAAGGATGTTAACATTGAAATTGTTTATTTATGTAAAAAACATCCACCTTCATAATGTTCATATTCAATTACTGGAATGTTTTGTTTTTTTTTCGGTTAAATATTAATTAGAGAATTTCTTTTCTTTTTTTTTTAAATTACTTTTTTCATATTTAAAATATCAACATTTTACAGAAAACTATTAAAATATAAAACATTTAATAATATAAAATTAACAGTTATTTTACTTTTGTTTTCCTATTGTTTGATTTTATTTATTTATTTGCATTTTTTCAGGTTTTAGTAATCAAGAATAAGTAGTAAAATAAAAGCTTTTTTTTGAATGAAAGATGTTGCAAAGTGCTTGAGTGCTCGAGTGTAAATGCATTATCAGTAGGTTGGAGTTTTCCTTTATAAATAGAGAACATCCATGTGAGCTGTAGTAAAGTACATACAAATAAGTGTTTAAAGGTCTTCATATCCATAGTGTAATCACATAACTTTAATCGTGGACACTTATTAACAATCAGATGGAAAACAAAAGAGACAGTCAATGGAGTTATCGATTATAGTTTATAAAAATACTATTGGATTTGTGGCCTATATTTGTAAAGATATTCATTTCAGACTTTGCTTTTATTGTATAATTTAAATCAAATATCTTAAAGTTTTTTAACTGTCACTAGTACAAATGCTGGAAATCACACTAATCTGCAAACAACGCAACAAATATAACATGGTATTTAGTTTGTTTATAATTCAGTTGAACAAATAAATCTACAAAATTCACGTTTGCTATTTCTTCTACAAGTTATGACGAGTCCACGGATTTCATCCTTACTTGTTGGATATTAACCTCAGGCTAACAGGAAGTGGCAAAGAGCACCACACCAGAGCTGTATGTATATAGCTCCTCCCTTCCCTCCACCTCAAGTCATTCTCTTTTCCTGTATAGTAGTAGGAAGAGGTAAAGTGAGGTGTTAGTTTAGTTTCTTCAATCAAGAAGTTTTTTATTTTCAAATGGTGCCAGTGAGTACTATTTTTCTCAGCGAGAGTGAGGAATCTTTTTGCCCTGATGTTGATGATCTTAGCAAACGTTTTCTAAGATCCATGATGGTTCCCCCAGCTGCTGAAGGTAGTGTAAGAAAATCTTCAGTGTGGAGAACGGTGTGTTGCTACAAGCAATTTTGAGTTATCTTCAGTCCTTTTGTTTCTGGGGAGACTTGATGCACAGAACAGGCTGACATTTTCCCCTTTATGGGGAGGGGTAAGCAGTATACACATGTGTAAAGAAATGGTGTACCTGGAATCCTTTTCTCTTTATTATCAAATTATGTAACATATTTTTTGTCTGATAAAGAGGGGCTTGACGCTGGAAGTTGCGGTTCTGTTTAAAAACGGTCATGTTATGAAGGTGATCTGACATATTTGTGCAGGGTTTTCACTTGATATATAGAGTGTATATATGAGGGTACATGGCTTATACTTAGGGGACATGTTTATTTTATTTTTTGCATAACTCCCACGGTGGGCGGGGCCTATTTTGCACGCTCAGACACGCAGTTCAGCTGGATCGCATGGGCGACAGAGTCCTGTTCTCTGGTGACGCCTAAGTTATCCGGTCTCCAAAGGGCCTGAATAGCTTCTCGAGCAGCAGCAGTTACATTCGGGGGCAGGTAGGCACCACAGCAGAGCTGTGGCATGGTGCAGGGGCCTAATTAGAGATAATACATATTTTTATTGTTAAAGTCTTTATTATATTGGTTTACCATATTTTAGCAAGTGGATGCAATACTGTTAGAGAGTTTTTAAACACTTCCAAATACATTTTACTGCTAAAAACACGTTTTTGAACATCTCAGAAAAATAGTTGCGCTTTTGAAATTTAAAGGCACAGTACAGTATTTTTTTCTGCATTAACTTTGACTATAATTGAATTCTGAGCTAAAACTTTTTAATAAAAGAATGACTATTATAAGATTGCTAGTCTGTTTAACATGTCTGACACTGAGGAGGAGACTTCTTGCTCTATGTGTTTAGATGCCACTGTGGAACCCACTCTAACATTTTGTCCCTCGTGTACTGAGAGGGCCTTGCAGTGCAAAGCAAAGATTTTATGTAAAGATAATGTGTCTAAAGATGATTCTCAGTCTGAGGAGAATCATGGTATACCGCTAACTTCTCCCCAAGCGTCTCAACCTTTAACGCCCACCCAAGCGACGCCTGGTTCTTCAACTGCGTCTAATTCCTTTACTCTGCAGGATATGGCTGCAGTTATGTCAACTACCCTTACAGAGGTATTATCTAAGTTGCCAGTGTTACAGGGTAAATGCAGTAGGACAGAAGTCAATGTAAATACTGAGTCCTCTAATGCTTTATTAGCTATTTCCAATGTACCCTCACAGGGATCTGATTTGGGGGTCAGGGAACTTTTGTCTGAGGGGGAATTTTCCGATTCAGGAAGTTCGGTACCTCAGACAGACTCGGATGCCATGTCCTTTAAATTTAAGCTTGAACACCTCCGCCTGTTACTTCGGGAGGTTTTAGCGACTCTGGATGACTGTGAACCTATTGTGGTGCCACCAGAGAAATTGTGTAAGATGGACAAATACTTAGAGGTACCTACCTACACTGATGTTTTTCCGGTTCCTAAGAGAATCTCAGAGATTATTAAGAGGGAATGGGACAGGCCGGGTATTCCGTTCTCACCCTCTCCTAATTTCAAGAAGATGTATCCCATATCTGACACTGTTCGGGACTCGTGGCAGGCAGTCCCTAAGGTGGAGGGAGCTATATCTAGCCTGGCGAAGTGTACAACTATTCCTATTGAAGACAGTTGTGCTTTTAAAGACCCTATGGATAAGAAATTGGAGGGTCTTCTAAAGAAATTGTTTATTCATCAGGGTTTCCTCTTACAACCAACGGCCTGAGGTTTCTTCTTTCACAATTGTCTGTAGACCAGATAAAAAGAGAGGCGTTCTTACATTGTGTAAAAGATCTCTCTACTATGGGAGTAATTCGCCCCGTTCCAATACTGGAACAGGGGCAGGGGTTTTACTCAAATCTTTTCGTGGTTCCCAAAAAAGAGGGCACGTTTTGACCGATTTTAGATCTAAAAAGTCTAAACAAGTTTCTCAGAGTTCCATCCTTCAAGATGGAGACTCTTCGAACAATTCTGCCATTGATACAGGATGGTCAATATATGACTACCGTGGACTTGAAGGATGCATACCTTCATATTCCTATCCACAGGGATCATCATCAGTTCCTAAGGTTTGCCTTCCTGGACAAACATTTTCAGTTTGTGGCTCTTCCCTTCGGGTTGGCCACAGCCCCCAGGATCTTCACGAAGGTTCTAGGGTCCCTTCTAGCGGTTCTCGGGCCACGGGGTATTGCAGTGGTGCCTCATCTGGACGATATTCTGATCCAGGCGTCATCCTATCATCTGTCAAAGTCTCATACAGACATGGTTCTGTCCTTTCTGAGGACTCACGGGTCGAAGGTGAATCTAGAAAAGAGTTAATTAATTCCACAGACCAAGGTTCCCTTCCTGGGAACTCTAATAGATTTCATATCCATGAAAATTTTCTTGACAGAGGTCAGAAAGTTAAAGATTCTGAATACATTCTGAGCCCTTCAGTTCAATCCTCTTCCATCAGTGGCCCAGTGCATGGAGGTAATTGGATTGATGGTGGCGGCAATGGACATCATTCCGTTTGCTCATTTTCATCTCAGACCACTACAGCTGAGCATGCTCAGGCAGTGGAATGGAGATTATGCAAATTTGTCTCCTCAGATAGATCTGGATCAGGAGACAAGAGACTCTCTTCTTTGGTGGTTGTCTCAGGATCATCTGTCCCAAGGGACGTGCTTCCGCAGACCCTCATGGGTGATAGTGACGACGGACGCCAGCCTTCTAGGCTCAGGGTGTGTGGTCTCAGTCGGAGTCAATTCTTCCAATCAATATTCTGGAATTGAGGGCCATATTCAATGTGCTTCAGGTGTGGCCTCAGTTGGCTTCGGCCAAATTCATCCGCTTTCAGTCGGACAACATCATGACTGTGGCTTACATCAATCATCAGGGAAGAACAAGGAGTTCCTTAGCGATGACAGAAGTATCCAAGATAATTCGGTGGGCGGAGGCCCACTCTTGTTATCTGTCAGCAATCTACATCCCAGGAGTGGACAACTGGGAAGCGGACTTTTTAAGCAGACAGACGTTTCATCCGGGGGAATGGAAGCTCCATCCGGAGGTCTTTGCCACTCTGATCCTCAGATGGGGCAGACTGGAGTTGGATCTGATGGCATCTCGTCAGAATGCCAAACTCCCGAGATACGGATCCAGGTCAAGGGATCCTCAGGCGGAACTGATAGATGCCTTGGCAGGGCCTTGGTCTTTCAACCTAGCTTATTTGTTTCCACCATTTGCTCTCCTGATCCGGGTGATTGCTCGGATCAAACAGGAGAGGGCTTCAGTAATTCTAATTGCGTGGCCTCGCAGGACTTGGTATGCCGATCTAGTGGACATGTCTTCTCTTCCACCGTGGAAGCTTCCATTGAGGCAGGACCTTCTCATTCAGGGACCTTTCCAACACCCAAATCTAGTTTCTCTTCAACTGACTGCTTGGAGATTGAACACTTAATTTTATCTAAGCAGGAGTTCTCTGATTCGGTCATTGATACTTTGATTCAGGCTTGTAAGCCTGTTACTAGAAAGATCTACATAAGATATGGCATAAATATCTTTATTGGTGCGAATCCAAAGGCTACTCATGGAGTAGAGTTAGGATTCCTAGGATTTTATCTTTTCTCCAAGAGGGATTGGAGAAAGGGTTATCAGCAAAATCCTTAAAGGGACAAATTTCTGCCTTGTCGATTTTACTACACAAGCGTTTGGCAGATGTTCTAGACGTTCAGTCTTTTTGTCAGGCTCTGACCAGAATCAAGCCTGTGTTTAGACCAATTGCTCCACCCTGGAGTTTGAATTTAGTTCTTACTGTTCTTCAAGGGGTTCCGTTTGAACCCATGCATTCCATAGATATTAAGTTGCTATCTTGGAAAGTTCTGTTTTTGGTTGCTATTTCTTCTGCTCATAGAGTTTCTGAGCTTTCAGCGTTACAATGTGACTCGCCTTATCTTATCTTCCATTCTGATAAGGTGGTTTTACGTACCAAACCTGGGTTCCTCCCTAAGGTTGTTTCTAATAAGAATATTAATCAGGAAATTGTGGTTCCTTCATTATGTCCTAACCCTTCTTCTAAGAAGGAGCGTATGTTGCATAACTTGGACGTGGTCCGTGCCCTGAAGTTTTACTTGCAGGCGACTAAGGATTTCCGTCAATCATCTTCATTATTCATTGTCTTTTCTGGAAAACGTAGGGGTCAGAAAGCTACGGCTACCTCTCTTTCTTTTTGGCTGAAGAGTATCATCCGGCTGGTGTATGAGACTGCTGGACAGCAGCCTCCTGAAAGAATTACGGCTCATTTTACTAGGGCTGTGGCTTCCTCATGGGCATTTAAAAATGATGCTTCTGTTGAACAGATTTGCAAGGTTGCAACTTGGTCGTCTCTTCACACTTTTTCCAAATTTTCCAAATTTGATACTTTTGCTTCTTCTGAGGCTGGTTTTGGGAGAAAGGTTCTTCAAGCAGTGGTGTCTTCCATTTAGGTTCCTGTCTTGTCCCTCCCTTTCATCCGTGTCCTGTAGCTTTGGTATTGTATCCCACAAGTAAGGATGAAATCCGTGGACTCGTCATATCTTGTAGAAGAAAAAGAAATTTATTCTTACCTGATAAATGTATTTCTTCTACGATATGACGAGTCCACGGCCCTCCCTGTCATTTTTAAGACAGGTCTATATTATATTTTTGTTAAACTTCAATCACCTCTGCACCTTTGGCTTTTCCTTTCTCTTCCTAACTTCGGTCGAATGACTGGGGGTGGAGGGAAGGGAGGAGCTATATATACAGCTCTGTTAGCAGGAGGTTAATATCCCACAAGTAAGGATGAAATCCGTGGACTTGTCATATCATAGAAGAAATAAATTTATCAGGTAAGCATAAATTTCCTTTTTCATGTACGAAATTGTCAGCTATTGAACATATACAGAGAAAATAAAAAAGACCTCTTCAAAAAGAAAGTTTTTCAATCTCCTATGTTATCCTATAGAACTCATTCACCATAGCCTGAAGGTGCTCTTTATAGACTCTATAGGATAATATAGGACTTTTTTTATTGGAGACATCTGTGCATCGTTAGTAAACCTAGGTCAGTGCAATGTTTAAGGGATCCGACGAAAGCCTTCTGATAATAATATAGATGTCGTTAAAGCTTAAAGGGTCAGTCAAGTTGAGAATTTTTTATAGTAATAGGTTTGCAAGGTAAAAAAATATATAAATTTGTAATGTATTTAAATTGGCATGGTATTTTATTAGAAACAATCTGTCACCAGAAGGTTCCCTCGCCTGCCCCCCCCCCCATTACACTTTTTAATGAATTAGCCGTTAGCGGACTAGTCTATAAGAAGACTGATATGCCTCTATTGATTTGAGCTAGCACGCTCACAGAGCTGCCACACATTTGTGCTAGCTTCCCTTTAATCTGTCAAAGGGCACATGCTTGCAACATTGATTGGGGAGGGGAGTTGCCCTTGGATAGGCATAAAGGAATACTAAATACAATATAATTGAATAATTTAAAAAAAAACAATAAACAAGACAATGCAATAGCACTTACTTTGAATTTGAAATGAACAGCAGAATATTTTACGGCAAATTTCAAAGTCAATCCAATGCATCCCTCCTCCTTATCATGTGACAGCCATCAGCCAATTGCAAAGTGCATATACATTTATACTGTGCACGTTTGCACATGTATAGTAGGAGCTGGACTCCGATAGTGTGCATATAAAAAGACTGTGCACCTTTTCATAATGGTATTATATTGGAAAGTTTACAAAAAACGATATGCATTCTCTGAATCATGAAACTTAATTTTTTACTTTAGTGGACTTTTAACTGCCTGCTTGCTGATTATTATAATAATAATAATAATATTTTTTTTAAAAACTAGTCACCAGGGGGTGGATGGGAACACCTTCTGGGAACAGTTTTGAAAGGTAAAATATGTGTATAAAAATGCAGACTTGTAATATATTATAAAAGGGTATGCTAAATTATTAGCAGCAATTTGTCTATTACAGCAACATTTTTTGTTTCCTTGACTGTCCCTTTAAGTGCTGATATGTAGCATTGATTTCTAAGAAAACTATATATTTATATGAGCACTACAATTGCAAACAAACAAAGAGTATAGTGGTACCAGCAGATTTGTTATAAGCGGCACCTTGGCCAATTGTGCCATAGGCTCGCCAGCCCTGTACTAGGGAACTTATACATTAAGAGGAAAAGATCACTCATGTTTCAGTGAATTTGCTCAGCATAATAATATTGAAATTAAAAGAATCTGTGTCTCTTCATTCACTGTGAAACTAGACCACTAATACTAGATTTTATGAGGTAATTTTTTTAATTTTTATACTTTTCCTCAGTTTGCAGCTCCCTTCCTCTACCTCATTCTCCTGCTTGTTGTGTGTTTTGCCCTCTTCTAGTCCTGTATATTAGTATTACATTGTTTAATTAGTGTTTTGTGTGTTAACGATTATGGAAAAAAAACAATTCTGTTGTGTTTTGTCTTTGTTCTACAAATTACTCCCCTTCAAGGGCTCAGAAGTAAGTTCACCTCTCCCTAACCCATTCCATGTTCTCCCTCTCCCACAAGTCCCTTAACCAGGTGTATGTATTTCAGTGCTTGCCTGCATGAGGATTACAGTTTGACATTTTGGTCTTCATTCTCTTGATCCTGTTGTGATTTTTCATTCGTTGATGAATGAGAAATTCTATGTTTTTACTTTGAAAAAAAAAGTCTTACTCTGCATCTTGTTTGAATTTATATGGAATATGCTGCTCTGTAGAGTGATAAAAACGTTTGTTTATTGGTTGCAATCCTGAGAAGACTTAAAGAAACACTGTACTCAAAGTTCATTCATGTGAAAACAGCATTCAAATGTTTTTTTGTGAAGTAAAATCTGTTAAAATTTGAATTGAAACTAATGCAAAAGTATCACCTATGTACTTCTTACTAATGTAGTAAGAACACATCTGTGTTTATGTGTCAGCAAATCCAGTATAAAACCTTTTTAAAGCTTACTTAGGCGCTCCCAATTTAGCACTGTTGATGTGGTTATTCTGGGACACCCACTGAAAAGGGCTGAGAGCAGACCCTCCCCACTCCTCTACATACGAAAAGATTCATTATACAAACAAGTCTGTATACATCAGTATACATATAAAACTTTGGGGCTTGGTTAGGAGTCTGAAAATCAGCACAATATTATTTAAAAATAAGCAAAATTATACATTTTTACAAAAACACTTCCAGATAAGCTGTACAGTATAAATAGATAATCTACAAAACATTTCTGCAACAACAAAAAAACTAGTGTACAATGTCCCTTTAACAAGCCAAGTGCAGCACAAGAAAAAAATACTATTGGAAAGCAAACTGCAAGACAAGTAACACTAATCAGTAAAGCATATTCCTTACACATTCAGACCAGTGTACAGCATGTCTGATTGTATGCTTATTTCCAGCAATATCTCAGAAATTAAAATGTATATACAAGTAAAGAGCAACATGCTCAGTGATCTTATATAAGAACAGGCTTACACATATCCATTTGCTATGAAATGTTTCTTCTCTGCATAGATCAAACAAGGGAGGGAAATGACTGTACAATGCATGCTGGGAATTAGAGTTCAGAACTGCAGTGGCACAATACTGAAAGGGAAATAGTGAACTATAAATTCCAGAATGCTTTGTAACTCCCAGAATACTGTAATTCCTCTAAAACTAAACTACATTCAGAGGATTAAAAGACATAGAAACAGACATGCGATTGTCTTTTTTTTTGCTGCAGTTTTACTCCAGGTGGGGAGGAAAATTCAGAGGGGGCAGATGCCCCCTCTTTCTCCCCCTTGTAGTTATTATTTATAAGCCAATGAGTATTAACAAGAAGTAAATATCAGCCAATGAGCAACAACAGGAAATAGCTATCAGCCAGTGAGCAGTATTATGAAGTAAAACAACTAATATTGTTGTATTGGTGTCAATTTAAGTTAGGAACAGCTTTTACTTAACATTTTTAAGGCAATTTTTTTATATATATGTTTAAATGCTGTTTTTTATGTGGATTATATTTCTTTATATTTTTAGTACAATGTCCCTTTAATTTATTCAATTTTATCCCTGTTATGCTGCTTGTCACAGATTCACATGCTCTAATCACTTTAGGTTATTTATTTGTGACCAGTCAAATGTCTTTAAGGGAAACATCATTTTCCATAAAATAGTACCTTGATTTCTGTTGGTATACTATGGATTAAGAGGCCGGGAAGTATGAATGTGCTATATCTATGAGTAGATTTATCCATAGTTTATTCAACCATAGTTACATTGGCTACATTGTCTAGTAAACCCTCTAAAGAAAGTGTAAAACACATACAGTGTTGGGCTTAATGGGCGTCATTACTTTACGTGTAGCTATTTACCCAAGGAAACATTTGGCTCCAGAACACAAAATGTTGACCAATCACTGATTTCCTGAGCGACAATGTAATTTTAGAAGACTAACAGCATATGCTGACAGTTTATTTATCAAACAAGTTACATTTAGAGCCATCAAATACTGTCTCTTTCAGATCTGCAATGTGTTGAAGAACACCAAATAATCTGATACCATTAATGGTCATCAAAAATATATTTTTATAGAACTTTTGGGCTTTCCTTTAAACAGGGTTATCCAACATAAAGAAAAGGTGACGGTGTGAAATTGCAATCTGGTTTATCTGGCTTCTCACTTCCCCATAGGCCCCACTACTTTCCTCAACATTTGCAAAATACAGAGTGCACCCCTTCTCCCCAGTTGTTCATTAAGGTCCTTTGCAAGGATTGCATATATGTTTATTTGGTCTACAGTATTTATCTGTTATCATAATGTCTCTCCAGGTTGCTCTATTTTTACTGTAATTCCAGAATGACTTTGAATCATTATACAGAGCAGCATTTACTTTTCAAGGGAGGATAATGGTGGCTGCTTCAGGTTTTCACTAACATCAGCAGTTCTAAAAAGGAAATGCATAACTATGCATGCACACATGCTTAAAGGAACACTCTCTTCACCTTAAGATATTAAAAACAGCTCCTGTTGGTTGGGATGTTTTTAAACAACATTCAACTGATTATACTTGTATTAGCCATTTTCTAAATATTTTCTGACATGTAGACCTAGTTTCTTGTTTCTTCATAAGCTAATTTATTGACTTTTTTTGCTTAGTGGAAATGACTGTGATATGACAGTTCCCAATGATCTTTAAAGCAAAGCCTCTAAAGCACTGGATTTCAAACTTGTTGTCAGACCTCCCTAACAGGCCAGGTTTTCAGGATTACCTTGGGTAAGAGCAGGTAAAATAACCATGTTTACTAATCAGCTGATTATTTCAACTGTGCTCTTGTTCAGAGATCCTCAAAATCTGGCCTATTAGAGAGGCCTGAGACAGGTTTGAAAACCAGTTCTCTAAAAAGACAGTAAATTCAATATTAAACTTTCATGGTCTAGATAGAGCAGGCAACATTAAAAATGTTTTAATTCACCTCTATTAATATATTTGCTTTGTTCTCTTGGTATCTTTTGTTAAAGAATAAACCTCATAGGACTCATAGGACCAGTGTTTGCAACTTTGTTTAAAATTACTACAAGCATTATTCCAAACACTACTGCTAAAGACACACAAACGCTCTTGAGGTCCTATAAGCCCACCTTGGTTAATCTTAAGGAAGGATACCAAGAAAACAAAGCAAATGGAATAATATAATTTAATTCAAAAGTTGTTTAAAATGGCATGCTCTTTCTGAATCATTAAAGTTTCATTTTGAATTTTTATTGACAATGTCATTTTACATTATGATCATGTGATTATATATCCTACATTAGTGGTTGTTTCAGATTCATGTTTTACTGAAGGGAAATCTATGGATTAAAGAGCATAAGTTTTTTATTAATAATATCAATATGGCGACATTCAAGTGAAGTTGGTACTTAACAATGTAGAAGAAGACAATGAAAGCTTTCAGGGTACTGAGGTATCTTCTTCAGACTTTAAGACCCAAATCAATAAGAACAGCATCTTATATCACATATAAGAGCATGAATCTGCACCCTGAATGAATGTGTGTTTAATCATGGTGCATCTTAGTTTCTTTTCATTAATTTGCTGGCCGTCATCATACATTTAGCCTTCCTTATAAAATAAATTAGCTCTCATTAAAGGGATAGTAAACACCTTAAGATTTTCATATAAAATGTTGATATGCAGAGTAAAACAGCTCTGCAATATACTTTACATTACTTTATTTTGCCCCCTTTTCATCTAATTTAGATCTGAAAATTGTGGACTTTCTTATCCTTAGAGCTGGAAATACACCCTGCTAACTTCTTAGGCTAATCCTGCTACATATCTTCCCCTATTTGGATTTAACTAACATCTGCAAAACAATGCAGTTTATACTTATATTATGACAGTGGCTAGCAAGTGGTTGATGGTGTTTGGCTGTTGAAAAACATGTGCAGCAAACAAGATATTTTTATTATTATTATTATTATGCTATTCTATTCCAAAACAGAAAAATGTCTTGAAATTAAAAGGTGTTTACGGTCCATTTAATAAGGCCTAGGCAAGTCACACGTTAGCTGGTAGGTATTTATTTGTAGTGGTGCAACACGTCATTGCTCTAGTCACTAAAACAGAAGTTACAAATTACATTAAAATACTAGCTTATAGATTTAAACATCTAAAGAAAATGGTCAATGGAATAGAAATAAGTCTGATCTAGATGCCATTACATACAGGAATAACTTAAATGGACATTGGAATCTGCTATAAAAAAACAACAACAAATACATTGTTAGAAACTGTTAAAGAAAACATTTATTGAAGACTAAGGACTCCATTTATGAAGCTGCCTATAGCTTTAGGGGGCCATATCAGTGCAGGCTCACTCATGTTCCTGCAACCAAAAGTAACGTCCTCAACCTCAGAGGTTGCAAACATCAGACAGCTTAGACTGGTTCATACAGGATGACTGACAAGTGTGCAGCAGGTGTTGATCCAGAGGACCAGACTGCATGCCCACAGGTTCTCCTGATAAGAAACTTGTACACACGGATCTTCTTAAATGGGGACCTAGATAGTCTTTTACATAGTCCACAAGTAGTTTAGGACTTGATCTATGTGCTATTTTGCTTTTTGCCAGTAGAGGGCAACATGCTCATAAGTGATGTGCAACACTAATAGCATCTCATGACATGTAGCAGTTTATCGTAAATGTGGTCTGGAATATTAGTCCCCAGTTCTCATAAAACAAATAATCACAGATGGCAGTGATGACCTCATTTGTGATGTCATCAAAGTTTTGTCTTAAAAATGATTGGACACATTTTTCTTTAATATTAATCTAATAAGCTCACCATTTTAAAATGCAGAATTCTGGGTGATGGTAGTGTTCCTTTAATGTACTGAAAATATCTGTTTCATTAAGAGAAGTGCAGTGCTCTTCTGGTCTTTTTTGTAAGAGTGAATTTGACCTGTTTTGTGCAGGCTTTAATACATGCTTGCTCATTCTCAGCAATTAACTGCATGACTCAATACATAAACACAGCTAGAAAATTACTAACCCTCCCAGTGCTGGATATTTTTCACCAGTTCCTCCATTTAGTGCTGGAAGGGTTACGGTATATCTTGTGGATGCAGGAATTATGCCAGTTGCTTTGCATGTGTCATGTGCTATGCGCCTAGGCATGGGTTACTGCCAAGTCAGCTTCATTTTCTTGTCGTCTTCAGGTTACGCAGTGTGAAAATGGAGCAGAGAAAGCTCAACGATCAGGCTAACACACTGGTTGATCTAGCAAAGGTGAGCTTTATTACTGGTATTTATAAGGAATTCCGAATTTGTTATAAAAAGATATTGATCTAATAATATATATTGATTAAAAAAGATATCATATACGCTATTTAGCACTGTAAACATGTTACAGACTTTAAAGGAACATAAAAGTAAAAAAAAAAATGCTCTAACATGTTAAAACATTTTATGATTGCACTGCTGCTTGCAAAAAACTATGTGTTAAAGGGACAGTCTACGCCAGAATTGTTATTGTTTAAAAAGATAGATAATCCCTTTATTACCCATTCCCCAGTTTTGCATAACCAACACTGTTATATTAGTATACTTTGTACCTGTGATTACTTTGTATCTAAGCCTCTGTAGACTGCACCCTTATTTCAGTTCTTTTGACAGACTTGCATTTTAGCCAATCAGTGGACTGTCCTCTCATAAGTAACTGTACGGGCGTGAGCACAATGTTATCTATATGACACACATGAACTAACCCCCTCTAGCTGTGAAAATCTGTCACATGCATTCAGAGAAGAGGTGGCCTTCAAGGGCTTATAAATTAGCATATAAGCCTACTTAGGTTTAGCTTTCAACTGAGAATACCAAGAGAAAAAAAGCTAATTTGATGATAAAAGTAAATTAGAAGTTGTTTAAAATTACATGCCCTATCTGAATCATGAAAATTAAATTTTGACTAGACTGTCCCTTTAAACACACAGTTATAGTCTGCTACAGACAGCAATGCACTGGAGCTGAGCAAGAACGCTATGCCAATTAGGGCAGAATATGTGCATATCAACTAATTACGAGATGTTTGTTTAATCCAATTGCAAGATAATTCTGTACAAGTAATATGCAATATTAAAATAAAATGCAAATGTATTTCTAGAATACTAATGCCCTAATCTAGCCGTCACAATCCACCCGCAGCCCTGGTTTTTGGACTATTGCTCTTAGAAAAGGAGGTGCACAGGTTTTCTAAAAGGGATCATTCTAAAACCAGCAATTCAATTTAACATAGTTTGCAATATTCTGTCGTTAGCAAAAATGCTTCTAGTAAAAGTGATCACTGTTTTTCTTTGGCATACGCACATATCCTATGAGGGCCGTGCACCAGTATTCAAACACCATGCCTGCTCAAACAGCTGGAGATGATGTGTATTGCTTCTGTGAAGACATTAGTTTCATACTGACCACTGCTGACTCTCTAAGAAGGTGTAGTGTTTGAATACTGGTGCACGGGCCCTCACAGCATATGTGCGTATGCCCCAGATAAAAACAGCAATAACTTTTACTAGAAGCGTTTTCACTAATACATGCATATTGCAAACATTATTCTATTTCACATTCAAATGCACCCATGCACATGTCTATCCCTTTAACCTATGTATATCTTGGCTAAATTATTTGATGTGGGTATTTTTTTGAATACAAACCAATAAAAAAAAATAAAAAAAGTTTAATTTAAAATTTAAAAAAAACATTGCAATATGCAGCCATTATTGTTTTATTCTACTATAATTTACCTCTAAAAATTGTATTTATTCTTAAATTGTCTGTGTATATCTCAATTCTCTAGCGAGTTTCAAATTTCATCTTAGAGCAGCTAGTGTTTGTCCACAGCAAAGGAAACTAGGAGCATAAATATCACCAGACTTTTCAAGGAGTGTGCACGTGGACTGATCTGAAATAGCAGAGCTATGCTATTTTTGCTAAATATTTTGAAATATTTATTTTGTATGATATTTTGTTGCAATTAAGTGCTTAATTGTTAATATACTGTGTATCCGTAAACAGATTGATGTTTCTGGAACTTTAAACGCATGTCAATTTGCTGTTTAAAGGGATAGGTAAACTCAAAATTAAACTTGCTTGATTCAGATAGAGCACTGGTCTTCAAACCTGTCTTCAGGCCTCCCTAACAGTCCAAGTTACAAGTGAAATATTCAAACAAATTCAGCAGGGAGCTGAGAAAAGAAAGTACATTGATTAGCACTCATTACGTCTTTTATTTTTCATTTGTAACAAAATTTAAAACTTAAACTTTATTTGAAACAATAGGTAAAAAAAAAATGAAAGATTTAACACGTTCTTGCTCTCTTTTTCTTTTTTTAACTTTCAAATGTAATTCTCTAAACTTATTTATAATGAGCGATATCTTAAGGGGTAATATTTAAAGGGACAGTATACACTCATTTTCATATAACTGCATGTAATAGACACTACTATAAAGGATAAGATGCACAGATACTGATATAAAAATCCAGTATAAAAATGTTTAAAAACTTACATAGAAACTCTCAGTTTAGCTCTGTTGAAAAGGTAGCTGGAAAGCCCATTGTAAGTGGGAAATAAGACACTCCCCCTTCTTTTGCATATGAAAAGACCCTTTACACAAACAGGAGCAAGCTGGAGAAGGTAGCTGACGGTATTCTCATAAAACTTTGGGGCTTGGTTAGGAGTCTGAAAATCAGAGCAATGTTATTTAAAAATAAGCAAAACTATACATTTAAAAAAAAAAACTTTATGGGCTATATACAGTGGGGCAAAAAAGTATTTAGTCAGCCACCAATTGTGCAAGTTCTCCCACTTAAGAAGATGAGAGAGGCCTGTAATTTTCATCATAGGTATACCTCAACTATGAGAGACAAAATGTGGAAACAAATCCAGACATTCACATTGTCTGTTTTTGAAAGAATTTATTTGCATATTATGGTGGAAAATAAGTATTTGGTCACCTACAAACAAGCAAGATTTCTGGCTCTCACAGACCTGTATCTTCTTCTTTCAGAGACTCATCTGTCCTCCACTCATTACCTGTATTAATGGCACCTGTTTGAACTTGTTATCAGTATAAAAGACACCTGTCCACAACCTCAAACAGCCACACTCCAAACTCCACTAAGGTGAAGACCAAAGAGCTGTCGAAGGACACCAGAAACAAAATTGTAGACCTGCACCAGGCTGGGAAGACTGAATCTGCAATAGGCAAGCAGCTTGGTGTGAAGAAATCAACTGTGGGAGCAATAATTAGAAAATGGAAGACATACAAGACCACTGATAATCTCACTAGATCTGGGGCTCCACGCAAGATCTCACCCCGTGGGAACAGAACGGTGAGCAAACATCCCAGAACCACACCGGGGGACCTAGTGAATGACCTGCAGAGAGCTGGGACCAACGTAACAAAGGCTACCATCAGTAACACACTACGCCGCCAGGGACTAAGATCCTGCAGTGCCAGACGTGTCCCCCTGCTTCAGCCAGTACATGTCCGGGCCCGTCTGAAGTATGCTAGAGAGCATTTGGATGATCCAGAAGTGGATTGGGAGAATGTCATATGGTCAGATGAAACCAAAGTAGAACTGTTTGGTAGAAACAACACAACTCGTCGTGTTTGGAGGAGAGAGAATGCTGAGTTGCAACCAAAGAACACCATACCTACTGTAGAGCATGGGGGTGGCAACATCATGCTTTGGGGCTGTTTCTCTGCAAAGGGAACAGGACGACTGATCCGTGTACATGAAAGAATAAATGGGGCCATGTATCATGAGATTTTGAGTGCAAACCTCCTTCCATCAGCAAGGGCATTGAAGATGAAACGTGGCTGGGTCTTTCAGCATGACAATGATTCCAAACACACCGCCCGGGCAACGAAGGAGTGGCTTCATAAGAAGCATTTCAAGGTCCTGGAGTGGCCCAGCCAGTCTCCAGATCTCAAGCCCATAGAAAACCTTTGCAGGGAGTTGAAAGTCCGTGTTGTCCAGCGACAGCCCCAAAACATCACTGCTCTAGAGGAGATCTGCATGCAGGAATGGGCCAACATACAGTGTGTGACCACCTTGGTGAAGACTTACAGAAAACGTTTGACCTCTGTGATTGCCAACAAAGGATATTTTGATATTGACCAAATACTTATTTTCCACAATAATTTGCAAATAAATTCTTTCCAAACCAGACAATGTGATTGGAAAAAAGGAAGTTAGAACCTTTTTGTATTGATAGGACTTTATAGTTACTCCTATAGTGTTTTGTAATATAATATGTTGAGTATATCAGTAAATTCTATTAAACACTTAAGGAGCAGTGCGTAAGCATTAGGATACAATTTAGTACTGTTTATGGCTACTTCTGCTGGTGAGGCAGGTTGGCCATTAGAAAAAAGAATGCTTCTATGCACTGTTATAACATTTATTTTGGTAGTATAGTTCGGTTACTGTGCCTTGAACAACTAAAGTGATATTGTACGTTAAAAATTAACTTTTATTAGTATCTTTTTTAAAAAGACAGCTTTGGTGGATGATAGAGCTGCCCTAAATGCTTAAAAACACTCTCACTGTGCTAAGTAAAAAAATAGCATGTTTTAATTATGATACAGACGTAGAACTTGTAGTATTTGGAGCAGTAGATTTTATCTACAAACTGGACTCAAAAGCTAACATAGAGAACTATAGCCTTTTGGGCCTATGTTACTCTCAATAGTGTCTGATTTGCTATGCATAAATGTGTACTTTGTGAGCTTTATATTGTAAGCAATATATATTGACACTATCCAGTTATCTTTGGACTTGCAATCTAAAACTGCTAATATTTGTTGGTGCTAAGATTGTGGATACTGACTATGGTGGCAGCTTGCAATTATTACATATGTCTATCTGGCTGCTTATGGTTGTTAATTGCATCAGCAATAATAGAAAATGGATACTGAAACAGTATTGTATAGGGATAAGAGATATTGTTTTGAGGCTGTACACTCTATATAATGTCACTGATTATGATATAGTATATCACGATCCTATACCATAGTATTGGTAGCATACCGTAGTATTAGTAGAATATTACCATAGGAAGTAATTTGAAACACTGCAGGATGTGCATTAAATTTTCTACAGAGACTAGTGTTGTATGATCACTTTTTGCTACACACTGGTATTGATTGTGTTGCCGCTATGTAATATAAATGCAGGTTACTAAATTGTATGTAGCCCACACATAAAGAAATGATCTTTGTATCACGGTCTTATGTAGATTGTATTATTGTTACTAAAGCACTGTATAGCCCTATATATTTTAGGGGCTTAAATAGAAAGCTGGTTTATAGCAGCGTTTGTTGTTAACTGTTTGATCCTATCAGAGAAGGACTGACGACTAAGGCTGTAAACAGTATTTACTAAATGAAAACTTATATCAAGCCGATTACTAAGTTTCTAATGCCTTATCAGAATTCAGTTGTAACAGCTATCCTTTATGTCGTTAAGGCATGCCTATTAAGTACCAAAGCCACCCTATGATTCGAGTAACTATAATGAACATTTGCAACCAAACTTTAACAAATTCTACTTCGTCTATTTTTTAAAAGTTTTTTACATGCTATTATTTTTAAATTGATAACTACTAGTGAGGCAAATTAAAAAGAGAGGAGACCCCTGACGCGGCGTTTCACTAACGCTTCCTCAGAGGGGTTACGCGGGCCGACTAACATCCGGTGTTATATACCCGGTGTTTGCCAGAATACAGAGTCCTGATTGGGCCACAGATAGCGTTGTACATTGGCTAAGATCCATGTCAATCATCTCAGATGGGATGCGAGATTTGCCGTGTGTTTGACGACAGAGTTTCAGTACTTATATACAGACTATCACTTCCCAGAATAGCGGATACTTAGTTGGTACTTTGAAATTGTGAGAGTCATGTGAGTTGTTATGCTTTTTTTTCCCCCCTCCGGAGTTACTAGATTTACTCTTGTATAATGAGATACTTCAAAATTGTTTGTCATACTATGAATATTAATTTCATAGATAAATTTTATGAAAAGTGAATGAATTTAAATGCCGATTGTATGGTGGTGCACCTGATTGGACTAACAAAAATTAAAAATAGAGTGACACAAAACTTTGAATATTCATTTGGGGACATAAAATAGGAAGTGTACTATAAGACACACTCCTCTAATGTTTACTTTCTGTGGAGTGTGTATCAGAACATATCATTTTTTAATTGTGATGAGCAACACAGTTTTAAAAGATAGAGACTGATAAGAGTTAATACATGGTGTCATTAATCTATCATGAGTTTATTAAATTAAATAGATGTAAAGCCTGTTATTGTGTGTGACAATTGTGAATTGCTATACTATTATTTGTGATAAAGTGTAAAATAAAATATAAATCTGTGGAAGTGCACAAACACTTAATTTTTTAAAAGTGATAATGACATTATGTTCTACACGCTATTGTGAGGTTACAGTGGTTGATGGGGTTTAGATTAGAAATGGAAGAAAAATTTGTGATGAGATTGGTGTAGGGAATATTAGTTTAGGTGAGACAGTTCCTGAGGAAACATCGTGTACTGATATTTTAAACAACTAAAAATCATTTAGTCGCCTTAAGGTGTGTTGGTATTATAAACCTAAAGTGCTAGTGACAACGTGACAGTAAAAAAATTTTTTGGCTTTCCGGTTCAAGCTGAATTCGTGATTTAGGGTTAGAAGAAATGTGTTATCTTATGGGGAATGTGTGGTATAGTAACTCAAAACTAAGAGGGACTTATATCTAATGATTCTATTGAAACACATCATGTTTCTGCTTACCTAGTTAGTGTGGTTATGAGATATAAAGTACTGGAATTCATTTACAGATACACATAATAATTGTTGTGATCATTGAGTCCATTTGGTTTAACACTATCTAATAGGTGTATCCATTTGCACTCCATTTTCAATAGTGTTTGTTCTAAATTGCCTCCTCTAATACCAAGGGTGGCCTTTTGTAACACAGAAAATTTTAGTAAGGAGTCGTTGCTGTTATGTTTGTGGAAAAAATGTTTTGCCACACTAGTTATCTGTCTGTTTTTTTCCAGGTCCTTGCGAGCATTTTTGATGTTTCTGCTGTGTTCCATTATTCTTGTTCTGGCCTGACGTGTTGTCATTCCTACATAGAATAATTTGCATGGACACTGGAGGACATAAACGACTCCTACTGTAGTGCAAGAGAAATGAGCCGATAGTGCATGTCTGTTTGCATACTTATCAGTTATTTCCGTGATTTTCCACACTTTAGGACATGTACTGCATGTTCCACATGGGAACATGCCTTTGGATTGACGTGTTCTCTTTGGCGTATGAATGTAGTGGCTTGAGACAAGGGTATCTTTCAGGTTTTTAGGTCTTTTATAACCTATAGATACTCTGTCCCCAATCTGGCTTGACAGTAAAGGATCATTTTGTAAAATATGCCAATTTGCATTCAAGATGTTAGTTATTTGTTTGATTTGTGGATTGTATGCTGTTATTAATCTCGGTTGATTGTCCATCTTTTTTTGCTTTGGTTGTAATAGTGCTTTGCGATCCATTTGCATGGCTTGTATTTTTGCTTTTTTAATAGAGCGTTTGCTGTAACCTCGGTCTTGGAGTCTGTTTGATAGTTTTTTAGCTTCATGCTTAAATGTGCCAAGGTCAGAACAGTTTCTACGTAATCTGGTAAATTCACCTTTTGGAATGGCTTTCAGGGTACATGGAGCATGGGCGCTAGTATGATGTAGCAGGGTATTGGTGGCTGTTTCCTTTCTATATATGTTTGTGCTTACTATACCTTGTGGATCTACTAATATCTGTAAGTCTAGGAAGTTTACCTGCTGCTGGCTGTACTCGTATGTGAGTTTTATGTTCATTTTGTTGTTATTCAAGAGATTCATGAACTCAATCAATTCCAGTTCTGGACCTTCCCAGATGAACAGGATGTCGTCGATATAGCGCATCCAACAAGGAATGTGCTGCATATATTTGTCATTGTCACTGGTGAAAACTGTTAAATTCTCCCACCACCCTAAAAACAGGTTAGCGTATGTGGGTGCACACGCTGTACCCATGGCGGTACCCTGAGTTTGCAAGTAAAACCGATCTTTAAATGTGAAATAATTGTGGTGCAGCACAAAATGTAATAGATCTTTAATAAATTGATTATGGTCATGATTGTCTGTGGCATTTGTGCCAAGAAAATGGGAGATAGCTTGTTCTCCTAAATGATGTTTTATATTCGTATACAGTGACTCCACGTCCGCTGTTACGATAAAAGAATTTGGTGTTAGTATCATGTTGTTTAATTTTTGAAGCACTTCCATTGTATCCTTTACGTATGAAGGTAAAGTGTATAGATATTCTCTGAGTCTCTGATCAATATATTGGCTAGGTTTTTCAGTGAGACTTCCATTGCCTGACACAATAGGGCGGCCTGGAGGGTTGTGAATGTCTTTATGTATTTTTGGGATTAAATACAATGTTGCAGTGGTTGGATGTGATTGAGATAGAAATTGTTTTTCTGCAGCATTAATAATTTTATCCTTGTAAGCTTTTTCAATGATTTTATTGTATTTCTCACTGTACATGTAAGTTGGATTACCTAGCAGTCTTTTATAACATTGTTCATTGTTAAGTTGTTTGGTAGCTTCTTCAAGATACATGTTTTTCTCCCACATTTAGGGCAGCTCTATCATCCACCAAAGCTGTCTTTTTAAAAAAGATACTAATAAAAGTTAATTTTTAACGTACAATATCACTTTAGTTGTTCAAGGCACAGTAACCGAACTATACTACCAAAATAAATGTTATAACAGTGCATAGAAGCATTCTTTTTTCTAATGGCCAACCTGCCTCACCAGCAGAAGTAGCCATAAACAGTACCAGACAATGTGATTGTCTGGATTTGTTTCCACATTTTGTCTCTCATAGTTGAGGTATACCTATGATGAAAATTACAGGCCTCTCTCATCTTCTTAAGTGGGAGAACTTGCACAATTGGTGGCTGACTAAATACTTTTTTGTCCCACTGTAAATAGATAATCTACAAAACATTTATGCAAAGAAAAAATGAGTGTATCATTTTAACTTTAGAATTGCACAGACTCTCTTAACAAACTCAAAGCCATCTAAACACATATAAGTTGATGGCTATAATACTATGATTCAGGAAATTCTGATAACTACTTAATATGGTTAATATCGACCTCTTAGTACACACTGTGGGGCCGATTTATCAGGGCCCGAATGTGGCAGTATACCCCTGTTTCCTCGCACGGAAACAGGAGTTAAGAAGCAGCGGTCTTAAGACCGCTGCTCCTTAACTCGTACGCCTCTTCTGAGGCGGCAGACATCAATCCGCCTGATCTCATACGAACGGTTGATTGACACCCCCTGCTAGTGGCCGATTGGCCGCAAATCTGCAGGGGCGGCATTGCACAAGCAGTTCATCAGAACTGCTTGTGCAATGATAAATGCTGACAGCGTATGATTCTCTAAAAGCAGATCATGTCCGTCAGACACTTGATAAATCGGCCCCTATATATATAAGTTCTTATTTATAGAGAATATATTTGCAATTTTACATATTTTATCCTTTTTTTTACCTATTGTTTCAAATAAGGGTTCAATTTGATAAATTTGTTACAAATTAAAAATAAAAGACGTAATGAGTGCTAAACAATATACTCTCTTTTCTCAGCTTCCTGCTGAATTCTTTTGAATGTTAATATAAGTACAAGCACCTATCCCCACCAGTATGTAAATAATATAAACATATACCTAACATATACAGGTATACATCACTTTACAGCACTTCGCTAATACAGCACTTTGTGAAGCTGAAGTTCAACCTACAAAGATTTTGAAACAGTGCTGTAATCATTGTAGGATTGTGAGAAAGTGACTGGCACCATTTTGTTATGCACAGGTCACCCTGTTTACAGCATTACAGTGCAATCTGTGTCTCATTGTTATAGTCTGACAAATTGTCACTATTTTACAGGTACAGTATTTATTGAATACTAATTGAATACTGTGCTGTGTTAGTGTTAAACTAAACTTAGCCCTATTGTACCCCTAATATAAATTAGTTAAAACATGTTTTCAAGTTTTTAAACACACTGGTAAGTGAAAAGAAAGCTAAAACTGCGTTGTTTTCCTTTAAGGCGGTTTCACTTTACAGCGGGGCTCCGGTCCCTAACCCGCTGTATGAGTGAGGTAATTCCTGTATCTCATTTATGAGGGAATCATCTTAAATCTAAGTAGTGCCATTGGTATATCAAGTTCACAGGTGAAACAATCAGCTGATTAGTAAATATTGTTATTTTACCTGCTCTCATCCAATGTAATCCTGAAAACCTGGCCTGTTGGGGAGGCCTGAGGACAGGTTTGAAAACCAGTGAGATAGAGCTTGTCATTTTGAGGCACTTTTAAATTGACTTCTATAAAATGTGCTTCGTTCTCTTGGTATCCCTTGTTAAAAAGAATATGCACATATCCTTCACTAGTGGGCGATAGTTGCTGATTGGTGCCTGCACACATTTGTCTCTTGTAATTGGCTAACTAGATGTGTTCAGCTAGCTGCCAGTAGTGCAATGTTGTTTCTTCAGCAAAGGATAACGAGATAATGAAGCAAATTTGATAATAGAAGTAAATTGGAAAGTTGTTTAAAATTGTATGTTCTATCTGGATCATGAAAGAAAATTTGGGGGTTCCTTTAACATATCAATACCTTGCTTTTATTTTTTTCAAATTCATATCTTAATTTGCTCTCCTCTGTTTTGGAACAGAACATTTTTTGACACAAATTTAAATTCAAGGAATCACTAAAATAGTTTTCACCTATATTTTCTTCTGCTACCATTTACAAGGTATGTTTTCTTGTCTACCACAACATCAAATAATTATAAATGTGAACATAAATGTTCTAATGTGTTACAGCATTTTATTTTTGTGCTGTTGCTTGAATATAACTGTGTTTAGCCCACAGAATGGGGTTACACATGTAGTCAAAGTCAGCTCTACTGGGAACTTGCTGAACATATTTGAGGAGACAATGACAAGAGACATATGTGTGTAGCCACCAATCACCAGCTAGCTCCCAGTAGTGCATTGCTGCTCCTGAGTCTACCTAGATATGCTTTTAAACAACAGATACAAAGAGAACAAAGAACATTTGATAACAGAAGTAAATAAGATTCAAATTGCAAGCTCTAGATCACTAGTTTTTAAACCTGTCCTCAGACCTCCCCAACAGGCCAGGTTTTCAGGATTACCTTGGATGAGAGCAGGTAAAATAACAATGTTTACTAATCAGCCGATTACTTTACCTGTGCTCCAGTTCAGATATCCTCAAAATGTGGCCTGTTAGGGAGGCCTGAGGACAGGTTTAAAAACCAGTGTTCTAGATGAACGATGAAAGTTTAATTTTGACTTTCATGACCCTTTAACCCAATTCTGGTCACTGTAGTTAAAGGGCCACTAAACCCAAAATTTTTATTTTATGATTCAGATAGAAAATACAATTTTAAACAACTTGCTAATTTACTTCTATTATCTAATTTGCTTCATTTTTTAGATATTCTTTGTTGAAGAAATAGCAATGCATATGGGTGAGCCAATCACACGAGGCATCTATGTGCAGCCACCAATCAGCAGCTACTGAGCCTATCTAGATATGCTTTTTAGCAAAGCATATCAAGAGAATGAAGCAAATTAGATAATAGAAGTAAATTAGAAAGTTGTTTATAATTGCATGCTCTTTCTGAACCACAAAAGAAAAAATGTGGGTTTCATGTCCCTTTAATCTTCATTTTACATAATGTCATCTGACTGAAGTCAACAGAAGCTGTCTACATTAAATATGTCATTAATTTCTTTGTTAATTACTTATAGGTGACTGCTAATCACTCTCTCATTATTGACTCACTAGACACAGAACGTGATGTACGACCTCATGTCTGATCTGCAAGAACGTAATGATGACCTTGAGAAGAGGATTATGACCCTGGAGACTAAGGTTGACTCAATAAATGCTTCTCTACAGGCTCTACCGGGGCTGATTGCTCAGGCCCTGCTTCGAGAGCAGGGAGAACTTTTCCTTCTGCGCTCCCACCGCCCCTTCCCTCCATCAAACAGTTCAGACAATTCTTGGAGTCCACCACGCCGGCGCACTTCTCCTTCCACTGCTCCCCACACTTCCTCAGATAGCGGCTGATGGAGGCGGAGGAATGAGGACATTTAAGGGGCATGGGTAGGATTTGTGGAGGTGAAGACTTAACGAGATCACTTATTATCCTTTGCCACTGTGTGGTTAGATTATGTCAGCTTTTTTTCTTAAAAGCCTTGGATATTTGTTAACCCCTGCGGGTTCTTTGAAAATGCTGGAGTGAACGTTCTATCAAAAACAAAAGCAAAATATTTGTGTAAACACTCACACGTGTGTACGCGCAGCAGCGCGATTAACCCTTTCCTGCCACATGGCTGATCTCTTGGGCAGTGATGGAGTCAGGTTCAACGCAAAAAAAAAAAAAGGCGTTTTATCTTCCATGCTACAAGCTTTCTCTAAAATATATTTATTTTCTTACAAATATTATATTATTAATTTCTGCTAGGTTTTTATTTTTAACTCATTAAATGCTGCTGTTGGAGCCTAGCAGATCAGCTTTTAAACTGTGAGGAGGAGAGACGGCCATACTTTTTTTTTTAAACTTTGTCCCTCTCCAACACGGAAAATGTTCTAATGTTATTTAAAATATTAGGAAACTTGGTTAGAGGGTATGGGGTTGATTTCAATCCTATTTAAAAAGTTACTAAGTCCTAAGAAGGGCCTCAGTTGAGGTTCTGGAACCTGTCCGTGTGTGTGTTTACATACAGAAATATATATATATATATATATATATATATATATATATATATATATATATATATATATATATATATATATATATATATATAAATGTATATGTGTATAAGTATGTGTTTATATATAATTATATATATATATATATATATATATATAAATATATAAATGTATATGTGTATAAGTATGTGTTTATATATAATTATATATATTTACATACATATACTAGAGAGCAGAACTCTGTATTTTTTAATATTTTGTTGCAGGAGTGGTAAATATGTAATATACCAGTGTTACTGCCCCGCTGGGTGGCAAGTATTTATGTAGTGGGGCCAAGGTAAGTGTTGCTTGAGATTGGTACCCATTTTCGAAAAATACAAAAAACTTTATTACTATTATATTTATATTGAAGAGTTTACAAATTCTAAACTGGCTCTTAATGCTAAAAAAACATTTTTGTCCTGTAAAATAGAGTTTTGTCAGATTAGTAATATTGGTATTTAATAGGCTAACAATTTTTCATTAAGTATCTAAGTAATTCTCTATGAAAAAAATGTCTACATTTTTTAAACGTACATATTATTAAACAAAAATCTTTAAGATAAAATAAAAAAAAAAATATTTGCCAAAGGAATAATCATACTGGACATGTATTTAATCATCTAATGTTTATATTTTAAAGTAATTCTATTTAATGTTAGGCTAAAACTATCATATTGTATTGCTGCAGGATACATATCACATACTGTCTACTAGTTAGGGTTAAAGGTTCAAAAACCCAAAATTTTTACTTCATTATTTAGATACATCATACAATTTTAAACAACTTTCCAATTTACTTCTATTATCAAATTTGCTTTGTTCTATTGGTATCCTTTGTTGAAGTAGCAGCAATGCAACCAAACACACTGAGCCAATGACAACAGGCATATAAGTGCAGCCACCAATCAGCAGCTAGATCTCTGTAGTTCATTGCTGCTCCTGAGCTGACCTAGGTAAGCTTTTCTATGAAAGATAGCAAGAGAACAAAGCAAATTAGATAATAAAAGTTAATTGAAAAGTTGTTTAAAATTGCATGTTCTATCCGAATCATGAAAGAAATAGGGTGGGCTTTATGCCCCTTTAAAGGGACCGTCTACACCAGAATTTTTATTTTTTTAAAAGATAATCCCTTTATTACCCATTCCCCAGTTTTGCATAACCAACACAGTTATATTTATATACTTTTTACCTCAGTAATTACCTTGTATCTAAGCCTCTGCAAACTGCCCCTTTATTTCAGTTCTTTTGACAGACTTGCAGTTTAGCCAATCAGTGCTGGCTCCTAGGTAACTTCACGTGCTTGAGCACAGTGTTATCTATATGAAACACATGAACTAACACCCTCTAGTGGTGAAAAACTGTTAAAATGCATTCTGAAAAGAGGTGTCCTTCAAGGTCTAAGAAATTAGCATATGAACCTCCTAGGTTAAGCTTTCAACTATGAATACCAAGAGAACAAAGCAAAATTGGTGATAAAAGTAAATTGGAAAATTGTTTAAAATTACATGCCCTATCTGAATCATGAAAGTTCATTTTGGCCTAGACTGTCCCTTTAAGGTTAGAGGCTTGCAAACAAATTGTTGCCTGCCAAATTATTTTGCCATCAGAGATATAGTGGATAAAGGAACATGAAACCTAATATTTTTCTTTCATATTTTGGATAGAGCATAGCATAAAAAATGAAAATTGTATTCTTTGTTGAAGTACATACCTAGGAAGGCAAGATGTATATGTCTGTAGCACTGCTTGGCAGCAAACACTGCTTTTGCAAATGTATGGCATTGTTATAAGTATTTTTGCAAAACTGCTGCTTTATAGTGGTCCAGATATGTGCACGCTCCTAAGCCTATCTACATGCTTTTCAACAAAGGATACCAAGAGAAAATGTGATAATAGAAGTAAACTGGAAAATGGTATGCTCTATCCGAATCATGAAAGAAAACATTAGGGTTTCATGTCCCTTTAAGGAAGCTTTATCTCAACCACTATCTCCTTTAAAATTAGCTCCTGTACTAACATATACCAGATTATAGGAAGAATGTGTTCCCTAAATGTACAACAAATATAATTTAAATGCAACTCAAAAGCCAGTTTTGGATTTTCAGTCTTCTATCATTATTAGTCTCTCTATACTAAAAATAAGTGTTCTTACATCATGCTCTTATTATTTGGATTTGGGTTCCAGTCTTGACCTGACATTTGCCTAGCCTATGGATCCCCTATTGCACCCATAGGGAAGTGTAGGGCTCTGTGATGCCCCCTTAGAAGGGTTGTAGTCTTCCCAGGACACATTGGGGTTTACCAATGGTCGTAGCTGGGCCATTATGACATTAAACTGTGGAATATAATATTTAATAGTTGGTGGGTCAAAGAAAAATTTAAATGGATATTTTACACTTGTAAAACGGGGTCCACAACCGAGGGTCAAGCCTTATAACAAATGTCAGAAAGTGTATTGGAGGGTACCAATGTGTTTTTAATACATATCATTGGTTCAAAGTTATTAAAGATGTAAAAGCAAATCACGAGTGATATGGACCTTGTAATGAGAGGAGTAAGGTTGTTGGTCATGGAAAACACCAGGGATGTGAGTCATTCAATTAATGAAGGACAAATTGGTGGTGTGAATGTGTGTGTGATAGAAGTTAGCACAAGAAGAATTTGAGTTAATAAAGAAAGATATAGTTTATGTAAGAGATCTAAAAGAGGTAAATATTTTCTTAGTTGGACCAAAGTTGAAAGGATGAGTGGTTTGTTGATTACATAAGCCAGTTATTTTGAGGTGAAAATAATGCTGGTTTTGTTAAACAAAAGCATATAGAATACTAAAGAGGGAAAATGTTATGACAATTTTGGGAGGGTTATTGAAAGAAAACAACTGTGTAAATTGTTATAAAGGTGTCATTTATTATAGACATCATTAATGCCTGATGGGTGAGGGTATTCCACTACTGTCAGTGGATAAATGCATATCTCATATATAATGGGTATTCCAATGGGGGCACAAAATTGCCTCAAAATCTAATTTGCTTCCAACTTCACTCCAAAGCAGGGGTCCTCAATGCAGATTATTAACCACCTCTTTGCTCTGCAGAATGCTTGTCTCCAGCATTGAAGTGGTTAAGACCCCTGCTTCTTAGTAAGGGCTGGCATTATTAGTTGGCAAGCCCTTATTAGTAATATTTCATTTCTAGATTTTTTTAAAGAAGCAAAAAAAGGAAATAAAAATTATACTTAGAACCTGTAATCAGTTTTCTAGAAAACACCAGAATGCAGATCTAGAAAAAAAAAGAAAGAAATAAATTCCATTGGAGAGAGAGATTTTGTGTGTCTCTGGTCATTTTCTGCGCCGAGCCCGGAGCCTCTGAATACTTTCTTGTGCTTTTTTCATTTGTTACCTTAAATTTTCAGTTGTGCACAGACACATTAAACACATACATAAATGTACACACTTTACCAGAAACATACACTTTAATGCCGTTAAGACGGCATTGTACGTCCTATCTTATACAGCGTCCTGCAGTCTCCCCCTTTGACAAAAGCAGGAATCGGACTGGGGGGCGTGACTTGAAATCATGTGATCACATCGAAGATCATGTGATTTCCTTTTTCAAGTAAATGTTTACATCGGAACATTTGTTCCCGGCATGAAGGGGCTAAAGCCATTCTCTTATTTTAACCCATTAAAGAAACCAGTTGGTAAAGCTCTGTATCTTTATACTGGGCGCCGCCATTTTGTAGCGTGTGTATTGTTGCATCCTGTGATAGAAGCAGTGTGTTTGTTCCTGACTTTTTGACAGCTGTACCTTGCACTTTGGTTTAGCATATACAACAGGAAGCAGAGGCTTTACATATTTGCAGTTTTTTTGTACACAAATTAAAAGTTGCATAACAAATATAAAAAAGCTCTCAGGAATAATATAGAGAAATGCAGCCACTGCAAAAACTATACAGCAAATAAAGAAGTCACCGTGATAAACAAAATCACTGGGCTTCTATAGGAGGCGCTACAGGACAAAATGGATGAGTATATAAAAATATATATATATATATTGAATAATAAAAAGACAATATATATATATATATCTACAAATGCAATAATAAAATGGTAATTAAAAGGAGTATACAAAGCAATATAATGGACTAGCCAGATGTAAAAAGAAGTCCAACAGGTGTCCTCGGACGTCCAATAACTTGATAGGCCGCTCTCTGTCCTCACCCAGAGGGATGATACACTTCTATGATGATAAGACAAAAACAAAAACAGAGACGCCACATGTGTAGATCAATAGAGACCAATAAATCCAAAAAGGAGCAGAATAAGGTACTCACAAAAGTAGCGGCACTCTATTATGCCAATAGTGGCGGGCTGGTATTCAACAGCAAACCAGCTAGCTGTGTAGAAGGGTCCCCACCAAATTCGGACAGCACTGGAATCCTCTGCCTTCTGATCCACAGACCAATGTTCCCAATGGCAATGATTCCCTCCGGCTGGAGCTGCAGGTGGAATAGGAAGAAGGGCTATACTACCCTTGGGTTACTGATACGGAGACTATCACACCAACGCCAGGCTTGTATAAAAGTTAAAAATCAGTATTTTATTATACAAAATAAAAATACCAAAGGTATAACAATTTACAGCTGGGTGTGTGAATACCAATCTCCTAACAAGATACAGAGTGCAATAGCGACGCGTTTCGCGGGGGACACCCCGTTTCCTCAGGCTATACAGCTCCTGCTCTGTATTCTACACTTTACCCCTTTTTGCTGCCAGGAATTTCTTAGAAAAACTTGCCCAAAGTACCAGATCATTTTTAGTATCTTTGCTATCACTCAATTTAAATAGAAATAGAGCCTTTGTTTTGTTTTTTATTTACCTATGAAAACTATATATATTTTTAAAGTAGACTGGAAAATCCAAAGTATTAATCTAGGCCCATTTTAGTATATTTAATGCCACTATTTGGCCGACAAATATGATCACATATTAAAAAATTATTAACTTTTTTTGCAAACAAATGGTTGTAAAACCTTCTCTAGGGTCCCTAATTGCAGCTGTGCACCACACTGTGAAGGGGTTAGTTTGCTTATAAGGATAATATTTGCTGCGTTGTATGGATTACCCTCCCACCTGACACCTCACACCCGCTGACTACTTTCAAACAGCTCTCCCCCCTGACTGGTCACCACCATCTTTGGTACTGGCAGACAGTCTGCCAGTATGCAGTTTAAGACTTTTTTTAAAATATATTTTATTTTTTATTTTCGGTAGTGTATGGATTACTTCCACAACCTCCCACCTCCCTGACCCCCCCTAACAGCTTTCTTAACCCTACCCCTACTCACTGCCTCCCACCATGCTTGTTACTGGCAGCCACCCTGCCAGTAACAAATTATGATTTTTTATGTATTTTTTTATTATTCCTTTTATATAAAAAGAATCAGTAGTGTATAAAGGCCTCTAACCATCTCCCCCTCCAAGTGATTACTTTTTTCTGTAGTGTAGGGCCCCAACCCTCCTCCAAACAATTTCCTGTAGCGTAGGGTCCAATCCCTCCCTCTTCACTAACATTTCTTTTTGTAATATAGGGAACTCAGCCCCTCCCTCCCCCCTACTCAGCTGGGCCACCCACCTGCCTCCTGACCACCGCTCCCACTTGACAACAGTGGGAACAAATGATCGTTACAAAGAGTGACACAGACAGTGTCACTCTCTGTAACAATCAGCGATCTGGCTTTATATGGTAATGAAGCGTGATCGGTGCTCCCTTATCATATGAAGGCTGATGCCTTCTGCCCCCTGGTTGCAGCTCCTGCAGTCTAAGCTGACAGTGGAAACCGCAACATGACTACATCAACACAGTATGCTGGGCAAAGTACTGTGTGACGTAGTACCTACATCCATTTGACACAAGGGGTTAAACCAAAGTGCCAAATAAGACTTGTCAAGAAGACAACAATATCACTGATCTGTGAGTGTACACTGCTTCTGTCACAGGGTGTGAGAAAACCTAAAACTCCATGATGGTGGCGCCCAGTGGGAAGATGCAGAACTTCAATATCCAATATTGTAAAAGATTAAAAAAAAAGATAGTTTTATAGAGAGCTGCAATCACGAGATGAAAAACAAAAGCATGGTGAGATAAAACCTATGGCCCTGTAACCTATTTCACACCTCAGATCAGACCCAGTTGGTTAAATGAACAGTTATTTTTACATATAATTTTACTGGACAGTCATTATAAGTACCTTAATCTTAAGCGAATTACTGGACACCTAGCAACTCTATATATATATTGTACCACTCTTCTAGTGTGAATATGTTTTGAGTTATACAGCTGTGAACAAATAATGTGAATTTACTGAAAGGATGTCAGGACACAGGGGTCCTCCAAAGGTGCGCTTGTGTGGCGGGAAGAGAGGTGAATAAACTGGAAACGGGCCGCTCTTTCAACATACGATCGATGTAGACAGCTAGGTGTCTGAGAGGTGTGTTTGTTTTTTTTACAGTAGCGTTACTCATTGCATTATGACATAGGGACAACTCATTTTAGGCTGTATAAACACAAATATTATATAGAGCCACATATTATCATACTAAGCAAAGTTTTAATCAACAAGTATTACAATTATGTGAAAAGGTTATGCAGCATCATGACAATATGTATAAAAACCTTAGTACAATAATTAAAGAGATTTACACAACCATAAAGGGTAGAGAGCCCCCGTATTAATGCATACGGTATATATTTATGTTGTCTGAGGATTTACTATTTGTCTATCCCCTACAGTGTTCCTTTAAAAAAATAGCATGTTTGAATTTACACTTCCTAGGTTTGTACACCACCTCAGTGTCACAGAATTCATTCACCTCTCACTTCATCCTGGGCCACACAGTTTTGCTTACAAAGTACAGACTGAATACAATGAATACAATATTCATCCCTTAAAAATATCCATGCTCTTAATTTCACTACTTATTTCTAACAGCAAACCAGTGAAGCAAACTTTTCTCCTAACCTGACTACATTCACTTCAAAAACTCAGCTCTCCGTGCATCATTCACGCCAGGCACTGACTGGGACCAAATATAAGGTAGGTATTCAAAGGCAGAGGAGTCCAATTTGCGAGCTGTGCATATTCACCTACAAAAGACCATTGACTTGATCATCTCCCTGATCCGCATCAGATCAGATGCCTGGACTTACAGCCCCTCTGTCAGTCACGTTACAACAGAAATTAGCATATAAGACTACCTAGGTTTATCTTTCAACAAAGAATACCAAGTGAACAATGCAAATTTGTTTATAAAAGTAAATTGGATTTTTTTTAAAAAAAATTGCATGCCCTATATGAATAATAAAAGTTTAATTTTGACTAGACTGTCCCTTTAAGCCAGAGATGCAGGAACCACCATATCAGCAGCAGTGCCTCCTTAGAAATAGATGACACTTTCAAAATGGCACAACATGCAAGCAAATGTCAAACTGGATTCCACAGTGTTGTGATGACCTTTGTGTCAAAGCCAGGAAATGTTAAAGGGACACTAAAGTCATAATTAATCTTTCATGATTCAGATGGAACCTGTAATTTTAAACAACTTTCCAATTTACTTCCATTAACAAAATGTGCACATTATTTTTATATTTAAACTTTTTGAGTCACCGGCTCCTACTGAGCATGTGCAAGAAATCACATACGTATATGCATTTGTGATTGGCTGTTGGCTGTCACATGATACAGGAGGAGTGGAAATAGACATAACTTTGAAATTTGTCAGAATAAGATCTACTACTCATATGAAGTTCAGACTTGGGGGTATATTTAACAATGAGAACCGCTGCTCCTTAACTCATCCACCACCTCTGAGGTTGCGGACAGCAATCATCACGATCAGATACGATCGGGATGATTGCCACCCCCTGCTAGCTGCCGATTGGTCGTGAATGTACAGGGGGTGACATTGCACAAGCATTTCACCAGAAATGCTTGTGCAATAATAAATGCAGACAGCATATGCTGTCAGCATTTAGTGATGTCAGCCGACACTTAATAAATCTACACATAAGTGCTTTTGCATTGTCTTTTTATCATGCATTTGTTGATTATGCAAATCTACTGTATTTACTGGTCCTTTAATCTCTTATTGTATGCAAGGTACCCTTACCCACAAGCACTCAGTATGGTCTTGTGTTGTACAAGAGTGAGATAAGATTTGGTTCCTGTTACATTTGTGGCAGCACAGCAATCTACCAGGTAAGATACTGTTACAGGCAGTAATGGGTTCTGGGTAGGCTGACAATATTGCCGCTTTAAAAAGGGACACATATGAAAAATACATATGTCAGTGCTGTTTTCAGGGCTGTTTAAAGAAATGGTTTTGTATAAGAACCCTCACATATGTATTTTTCATATGTGTTCCTTCTTAAAGCGGCAATATGGTCAGCCTAGTTCTGGGGCTTCAGTATGTTCTGTGTAGCTGGGCAGATGCAGTGACCCACTAAACCGCCACAAAAATAAGTGGAATCATCTAGTTGTATAGACTTCAGATCCTTGGGTCAAATCAAACTACTACTCAGGGGAAGGTTTATACATATTTAGGGATAAGAAACCTTGGCACTCCTGGTGTACATTACATTACCCATGATTCTTAGAGACGCTGAAGTCCAGTTGAGCATCATGGGAAATGTACATCTGTAACATCTGAAGGGCTAAGGTTCCCCATCCCTGGTTTAGACAGACATTCTACAAATAGGCCTGCTGACAGTAAATGATTTAATTGAAGAAAATCTTATCAAATTGTTGTCCTCTGTGTCAGTCACACACTTACATTAAAGGGACATGAAACCCATTTTTTATTCATGATTCAGATAGAGAAAACAATTTTAAAAAAAAAGTTTCCAATTTACTTGATTTATTGAATGGGCATCACTCTCTTGTTATTCTTTGTTGAAGAGATAGCTAGCTAGATAGGCAGTGCGCACATGCCTGCAGCACTACATGACAGGAAATAGTGCTGCCATCTAGTGCTCTTGCTAATGTATAACATTGTTGCAAAACTGCTGCCATATAGTGCTGCAGACACGTGCACACTCCTGAACTTACATCCCTGCTTTTCAACAAAGGATAACAAGAAAACAATGACAATTTTGATAATAGAAGTAAATTGAAAAGTTGTTTAAATTGAATGTTTTATCTGAATCATAAAAGAACAATATTGGGTTTTTATATCCCTTTCAACCGAAGATCAAAATCTTGACAAATTCTATGTACAATGGCCAGCTGATCCTTGTGGCTCCTGTTTCCCCTGTGCATGGTGTGTAGTATCAGGGTCAGGTTCATGTCATGGCTCCTGTTTCCTCTGTGCATGATGTGTAGTATCAGGGCCAGGTTCTTGTCATGGCTCCTGTTTCCCCTGTGCATGGTGTGTAGTATCAGGGCCAGGTTCTTGTCATGGCTCCTGTTTCTCCTGTGCATGGTGTGTAGTATCAGGGTCAGGTTCTTGTCATGGCTCCTGTTTCCCCTGTGCATGGTGTGTAGTATCAGGGTCAGGTTCTTGTCATGGCTCCTGTTTCCCCTGTGCATGGTGTGTAGTATCAGGGTCAGGTTCTTTTCATGGCTCCTGTTTCCCCAGTGCATGGTGTGTAGTATCAGGGCCAGGTTCTTGTCATGGCTCCTGTTTCCCCTGTGCATGGTGTGTAGTATCAGGGCCAGGTTCTTGTCATGGCTCCTGTTTCCCCTGTGCATGGTGTGTAGTATCAGGGCCAGGTTCTTGTCATGGCTCCTGTTTCCCCTGTGCATGGTGTGTAGTATCAGAGCCAGGTTCTTGTCATGGCTCCTGTTTCCCCTGTGCATGGTGTGTAGTATCAGGGTCAGGTTCTTGTCATGGCTCTTGTTTCCCCTGTGCATGGTGTGTAGTATCAGGAACAGGTTCTTGTCATGGCTCCTGTTTCCCCTGTGCATGGTGTGTAGTATCAGGGCCAGGTTCTTGTCATGGCTCCTGTTTCCCCTGTGCATGGTGTGTAGTATCAGGGACAGGTTCTTGTCATGGCTCCTGTTTCCCCTGTGCATGGTGTGTAGTATCAGGGCCAGGTTCTTGTCATGGCTCCTGTTTCCCCTGTGCATGGTGTGTAGTATCAGGGCCAGGTTCTTGTCATGGCTCCTGTTTCCCCTGTGCATGGTGTGTAGTATCAGAGCCAGGTTCTTGTCATGGCTCCTGTTTCCCCTGTGCATGGTGTGTAGTATCAGGGTCAGGTTCTTGTCATGGCTCTTGTTTCCCCTGTGCATGGTGTGTAGTATCAGGGTCAGGTTCTTGTCATGGCTCTTGTTTCCCCTGTGCATGGTGTGTAGTATCAGGGCCAGGTTCTTGTCATGGCTCCTGTTTCCCCTGTGCATGGTGTGTAGTATCAGGGCCAGGTTCTTGTCATGGCTCCTGTTTCCCCTGTGCATGGTGTGTAGTATCAGGGCCAGGTTCTTGTCATGGCTCCTGTTTCCCCTGTGCATGGTGTGTAGTATCAGGGTCAGGTTCTTGTCATGGCTCTTGTTTCCCCTGTGCATGGTGTGTAGCATCAGGGCCAGGTTCTTGTCATGGCTCCTGTTTCCCCTGTGCATGGTGTGTAGTATCAGGGCCAGGTTCTTGTCATGGCTCCTGTTTCCCCTGTGCATGGTGTGTAGTATCAGGGTCAGGTTCTTGTCATGGCTCTTGTTTCCCCTGTGCATGGTGTGTAGTATCAGGGCCAGGTTCTTATCATGGCTCCTGTTTCCCCTGTGCATGGTGTGTAGTATCAGGGACAGGCTCTTGTCATGGCTTCTGTTTCCCCTGTGCATGGTGTGTAGTATCAGGGCCAGGTTCTTGTCATGGCTCCTGTTTCCCCTGTGCATGGTGTGTAGTATCAGGGACAGGTTCTTGTCATGGCTCCTGTTTCCCCTGTGCATGGTGTGTAGTATCAGGGCCAGGTTCTTGTCATGGCTCCTGTTTCCCCTGTGCATGGTGTGTAGTATCAGGGCCAGGTTCTTGTCATGGCTCCTGTTTCCCCTGTGCATGGTGTGTAGTATCAGAGCCAGGTTCTTGTCATGGCTCCTGTTTCCCCTGTGCATGGTGTGTAGTATCAGGGTCAGGTTCTTGTCATGGCTCTTGTTTCCCCTGTGCATGGTGTGTAGTATCAGGGTCAGGTTCTTGTCATGGCTCTTGTTTCCCCTGTGCATGGTGTGTAGTATCAGGGTCAGGTTCTTGTCATGGCTCCTGTTTCCCCTGTGCATGGTGTGTAGTATCAGGGCCAGGTTCTTGTCATGGCTCCTGTTTCCCCTGTGCATGGTGTGTAGTATCAGGGCCAGGTTCTTGTCATGGCTCCTGTTTCCCCTGTGCATGGTGTGTAGTATCAGGGTCAGGTTCTTGTCATGGCTCTTGTTTCCCCTGTGCATGGTGTGTAGCATCAGGGCCAGGTTCTTGTCATGGCTCCTGTTTCCCCTGTGCATGGTGTGTAGCATCAGGGCCAGGTTCTTGTCATGGCTCCTGTTTCCCCTGTGCATGGTGTGTAGTATCAGGACCAGGTTCTTGTCATGGCTCCTGTTTCCCCTGTGCATGGTGTGTAGTATCAGGGTCAGGTTCTTGTCATGGCTCTTGTTTCCCCTGTGCATGGTGTGTAGTATCAGGGTCAGGTTCTTGTCATGGCTCTTGTTTCCCCTGTGCATGGTGTGTAGTATCAGGGTCAGGTTCTTGTCATGGCTCCTGTTTCCCCTGTGCATGGTGTGTAGTATCAGGGCCAGGTTCTTGTCATGGCTCCTGTTTCCCCTGTGCATGGTGTGTAGTATCAGGGCCAGGTTCTTGTCATGGCTCCTGTTTCCCCTGTGCATGGTGTGTAGTATCAGGGTCAGGTTCTTGTCATGGCTCTTGTTTCCCCTGTGCATGGTGTGTAGCATCAGGGCCAGGTTCTTGTCATGGCTCCTGTTTCCCCTGTGCATGGTGTGTAGTATCAGGGCCAGGTTCTTGTCATGGCTCCTGTTTCCCCTGTGCATGGTGTGTAGTATCAGGACCAGGTTCTTGTCATGGCTCCTGTTTCCCCTGTGCATGGTGTGTAGTATCAGGACCAGGTTCTTGTCATGGCTCCTGTTTCCCCTGTGCATGGTGTGTAGTGTTGAAGTAAAATAACGTGAAGACAGCTGGTCCAAATTTTAAAAGGTTATAATTGTACAATTAAACAGGATTACAACAAAATGACAACAGGTCATTTCACATAGTAATACAAGTGTGGCAAGCCCCCTCAGAAAGAAAAAGTGTCTTCTTTTATAGGCCATGTGTAGTGCTTCTGAGAATCTTCACATGTAAGCACCTCGTGGTCTTTCCTTATCTTATCCATACAGACTTTGGGTGTTGTTCCTATAACTGAAAGGCTTACTTTGCACACACAGTAAAACATAGCTGAACTGACAAGTAAATGTAACTGCTATAGTCAGCCCATTATAACACATAAGAAAAATATACAGAATTAAAAATATTTTCCCCTAACATTTCTCACCCTTTTGATAATTTTATTATCACATGTATTTATATATTACCTTGCGTTTACTATCACATGTATTTATATATTACCTTGCGTTTATTATCACATGTATTTATATATTACCTTGCGTTTATTATCACATGTATTTATATATTACCTTGCGTTTATTATCACATGTATTTATATATTACCTTGCGTTTATTATCACATGTATTTATCTATTACCTTGCGTTTATTATAACACCATTATTACTTTGTGTCTCTCATTTGACTAACAGCCTTCCTACCTGGAAATGACCCCTTAGACAGACTGTATATCACTGAGTATATAGATAAGCTGCATAGACAGTGGGATGCTGAGCCTCCATTCCAGATCTGCCTACATAGTTATCATTTCCTCTAAGCATTCACACATCTTTTTTTTTTTTTTTTTTTTTTTTTCAAAAGGTTTATTAGTTTTATGCATCAATTACAATTCTCAACAATCAATCTTTCCAAATTTAACAAGATCATAGTATAACATTTTCATAATCTTTACTTTCTATTTCAACTAATATATAATGCAGTATATATTTGCCATATCTTGGCCGCAAACAAAGAAAATTAAATCTTATAGGGAGGATACCTGTCCATAAAACATAACAATCATAATGATATAGGAAGATAATCCTTTTTCCCCTTTCTATTATCATAAAGAAAGAAAGCAAAAGGAAAAACTAACAAACCTCCTGTCCTTTCCCCTTTTCAACCACAGAAACAACACAAAAAGTCTTTCTATCTATATTGATACCTTTCCCCCCCTAGGTTCTATGTAAGAGATATTCAGTTTGAAGTTATAACATCTTAAACCACATAAAAATATCTAAGTCTTAAAAGAAAAAGAAAAAAAAAAAAAAAAGAAACTTCTCTCTCTCCTTTCAGCCCCCCCCCCCCCCCCTCTGTATTCTAAGCTTAGTCGGGCTCTTCAAAAAGCCATTCCCCTCTCAATCTACAATTTTCCATATAGGTTGTATTTTTGAAGTTTCCAATTATTTTCTTTTGTTCTTCAATCTCCCTAGTTTTAATCCAATTCTCCCATTTGCTAAAGAAACGTGTTATGTTGATATCAATGTGGTATAGAGTGTCTTGTAGTTCTATAAAAAATTGGTGATGAATAATTTCCCCAAGATTCCCAAAGGAGGGTGGTTTAACCTGTTTCCATCCTTTTAATATAAGATTTCTAGCTAGCAAGATTGTCATCGTTATAAATTTCCGATTTTGTAGCTGTTCTTTTTTATAATGGAAAAAAAAGATCTGTTCTGGTTGTAAGAGCATTTGAGTTTGATAAACTTTGCTCAGCCAGTAATTTATCTTTCCCCAGAATCCTTGTATCTTGGGGCAGAGCCAGAAGCTATGAATTAGATTCGTCTTTGATTGTCTACATTTAATGCAGAGCGTTCCTTCCCCTATGCCACCCCATTTAGCAATCTTCTCAGGTGTGATATATACCATCCACATTAATTTTACATGCTGTTCGCGCATAGGGATGGCTAATGATGCTTCCTCCACTCTCTCCACGCTTTTTAATATTAATTGCGTGGTTAGGTTCGGAAAGTACACTTCCCTCCATTTTGCAGTTCCACTTTCAATATGCTGTTTGTAGTTTATATTATTTATTAGATTGTATAACGGAGATATTGAATATTTACTACTTTTAATAAGCTTAATTACCGGAACTAATGGTGCAAGATCCCAGTTATTCCCTTGTTTTTGTATTAGTTTAAGGCAATATTGCCTGATTTGTAAGAACGAGAAAAAATGTTTCTCAGAGAGGAGGTATTTATTTTTAATTCTTTCGAAATCTTCAACCTGAATTAAACCCTGGTTATTTTTTGTTAGTTGAATAATATTAGATAGTCCCTTTTCTTGCCAGGCTGAAAATATTTTGGATGAGAGACCCTGTTTAAATTCTAAGGCCTAGATTTGGAGTTCGGCGGTAGCCGTCAAAACCAGCGTTAGAGGCTCCTAACGCTGGTTTTGGCCGCCCGCTGGTATTTGGAGTCAGTGATTAAAGGGTCTAACGCTCACTTTACAGCCGCGACTTTTCCATACCGCAGATCCCCCTACGCCATTTGCGTAGCCTATATTTTCAATGGGATCTTTCTAACGCTGGTATTTAGAGTCGTTTCTGAAGTGAGCGTTAGAGCTCTAACGACAAAATTCCAGCCGCCTGAAAAAAGCAGGAGTTAAGAGCTTTCTGGCTAACGCCGGTTTATAAAGCTCTTAACTACTGTACCCTAAAGTACACTAACACCCATAAACTACCTATGTACCCCTAAACCGAGGTCCCCCCACACCGCCGCCACTCGATTAAAATTTTTAACCCCTAATCTGCCGACCGCCACCTACGTTATATTTATGTACCCCTAATCTGCTGCCCCTAACCCCGCCGACCCCTGTATTATATTTATTCACCCCTAACCTGCCCCCCACAACGTCGCCGCCAGCTACTTACAATAATTAACCCCTAATCTTCCGACCGCAAATCGCCGCCACCTACGTTATCCCTATGTACCCCTAATCTGCTGCCCCTAACATCGCCGACCCCTATATTATATTTATTAACCCCTAATCTGCCCCCCTCAACGTCGCCGACACCTGCCTACACTTATTAACCCCTAATCTGCCGAGCGGACCTGAGCGCTACTATAATAAAGATATTAACCCCTAACCCGCCTCACTAACCCTATCATAAATAGTATTAACCCCTAATCTGCCCTCCCTAACATCGCCGACACCTACCTTCAATTATTAACCCCTAAACTTCCGATCGGAGCTCACCGCTATTCTAATAAATGGATTAACCCCTAAAGCTAAGTCTAACCCTAACACTAACACCCCCCTAAGTTAAATATAATTTACATCTAACGAAATTAATTAACTCTTATTAAATAACTTATTCCTATTTAAAGCTAAATACTTACCTGTAAAATAAATCCTAATATAGCTACAATATAAATTATAATTATATTATAGCTATTTTAGGATTAATATTTATTTTACAGGCAACTTTGTATTTATTTTAACCAGGTACAATAGCTATTAAATAGTTAAGAACTATTTAATAGTTACCTAGTTAAAATAATAACAAATTTACCTGTAAAATAAATCCTAACCTAAGTTATAATTAAACCTAACACTACCCTATCAATAAAATAATTAAATAAACTACCTACAATTACCTACAATTAACCTAACACTACACTATCAATAAATTAATTAAACACAATTGCTACAAATAAATACAATTAAATAAACTAGCTAAAGTACAAAAAATAAAAAAAGAACTAAGTTACAGAAAATAAAAAAATATTTACAAACATAATAAAAATATTACAACAATTTTAAACTAATTACACCTACTCTAAGCCCCCTAATAAAATAACAAAGCCCCCCAAAATAAAAAATTCCCTACCCTATTCTAAATTAAAAAAGTTACAAGCTCTTTTACCTTACCAGCCCTGAACAGGGCCCTTTGCGGGGCATGCCCCAAGAATTTCAGCTCTTTTGCCTGTAAAAAAAAACATACAATACCCCCCCCCAACATTACAACCCACCACCCACATACCCCTAATCTAACCCAAACCCCCCTTAAATAAACCTAACACTAAGCCCCTGAAGATCTTCCTACCTTGTCTTCACCATCCAGGTATCACCGATCCGTCCTGGCTCCAAGATCTTCATCCAACCCAAGCGGGGGTTGGCGATCCATAATCCGGTGCTCCAAAGTCTTCCTCCTATCCGGCAAGAAGAGGACATCCGGACCGGCAAACATCTTCTCCAAGCGGCATCTTCGATCTTCTTCCATCCGGTGCGGAGCGGGTCCATCTTGAAGCAGGCGACGCGGATCCATCCTCTTCTTCCGATGTCTCCCGACTAATGACGGTTCCTTTAAGGGACGTCATCCAAGATGGCGTCCCTCGAATTCCGATTGGCTGATAGGATTCTATCAGCCAATCGGAATTAAGGTAGGAATTTTCTGATTGGCTGATGGAATCAGCCAATCAGAATCAAGTTCAATCCGATTGGCTGATCCAATCAGCCAATCAGATTGAGCTCGCATTCTATTGGCTGTTCCGATCAGTTTAATTATAACTTAGGTTAGGATTTATTTTACAGGTAAATTTGTTATTATTTTAACTAGGTAACTATTAAATAGTTCTTAACTATTTAATAGCTATTGTACCTGGTTAAAATAAATACAAAGTTGCCTGTAAAATAAATATTAATCCTAAAATAGCTATAATATAATTATAATTTATATTGTAGCTATATTAGGATTTATTTTACAGGTAAGTATTTAGCTTTAAATAGGAATAAGTTATTTAATAAGAGTTAATTTATTTCGTTAGATAAAAATTATATTTAACTTAGGGGGGTGTTAGTGTTAGGGTTAGACTTAGCTTTAGGGGTTAATCCATTTATTAGAATAGCGGTGAGCTCCGATCGGAAGTTTAGGGGTTAATAATTGAAGGTAGGTGTCGGCGATGTTAGGGAGGGCAGATTAGGGGTTAATACTATTTATGATAGGGTTAGTGAGGCGGATTAGGGGTTAATAACTTTATTATAGTAGCGCTCAAGTCCGCTCGGCAGATTAGGGGTTAATAAGTGTAGGTAGGTGTCGGCGACGTTGTGGGGGGCAGATTAGGGGTTAATAAATATAATATAGGGGGCGGCGGTGTTAGGGGTAGCAGATTAGGGGTACATAGGGATAACGTAGGTGGCGGCGTTTTACGGAGCGGCAGATTAGGGGTTAATAATAATATGCAGGGGTCAGCGATAGCGGGGGCGGCAGATTAGGGGTTAATAAGTGTAAGGGTAGGGGTGTTTAGACTCGGGGTACATGTTAGGGTGTTAGGTGCAGACGTAGGAAGTGTTTCCCCATAGGAAACAATGGGGCTGCGTTAGGAGCTGAACGCTGCTTTTTTGCAGGTGTTAGGTTTTTTTTCAGCTCAAACAGTCCCATTGTTTCCTATGGGAGAATCGTGCACGAGCACGTTTTTGAGGCCGGCCGCGTCCGTAAGCAACTCTGGTATCGAGAGTTGCATTTGCGGTAAAAATGCTCTACGCTCCTTTTTTGGAGCCTAACGCAGCATTTGTTTTAACTCTCGATACCAGAGTTAAATTTATGGTGCGGCCAGAAAAAAGCCCGCGGAGCGTTAACAGCCCTTTTACCGCCGAACTCCAAATCTAGGCCTAAGTTTCCTTTAATAGATAAATAACATGTTGCGTAGGGATATATACCTAAATATTTACATGTTCTGTGCCATGCTACAACTGTGTCCCTAAGCAAATCTATTTTTTTGACATATGGTGGGAGGTTCTTAACCTCAAGATGGAGGATATTTTTTAAATAAAAAGGTTGTATCAATCCATTTTCTATCTCTGGTAAAGTAAAATGATTACTCTCTAGGAGCCAATCAAGAGCAATCTTTGTCACTGCCACCAGGTTATATATTGTTAAGTTAGGGAGGCCCAGGCCCAGATATTCTTTTTTGAGTATTAATTTTTGATGGCTAAGTCTAGGCCTGTTATTCGTCCATAAGTATTCCTTAATTGCCTGATTAGATGTCTTAATCTCCTGTTTCTTGATTAAGAAAGGGATATTCTGAAAAAGGTACAGTAACCTTGGGAGTGCTATCATCTTAAGTAAGTTTATTTTACCAGAGAGAGAAAGTGTAAGAGAGGTCCATCTTTTGAGGGTTTCACAAAATTGTCTAATGCCATTACCAATGTTCAAAGCGTACCATTCTGAAGGATCGCTGGATATTTTAACCCCCAAATATGTCATATATTTAGTTACTTCTTTAAATATTTTAGTTTCTGATTCTTGATTTTTTTGAAGCCATAGTACTTCGGATTTAGACTGGTTAATATGATACCCTGAAAAAGAGCCATAGTTTTCTATTATCTGACACATTTTATTAAAGTTGTTCTTTGAATTTCTAGAAAATACCAATAAATCGTCTGCATAGACCGCCAACTGTAATCTCTTGCCACCTAACTCAATCCCCTGTATATTATTTCTCAAAGCAATCAATAAAGGTTCCAATGCAATATTAAAAATTAAGGGCGACAGAGGACATCCCTGTCTTGTCCCTCTTAAGAGGGGGAAGAAGGGTGTTTTGTTACCGTTGATAATTATCGCTGCCCTAGACTCACTGTAAAGTTTCTTAATTAAGTTAAGACTATTGCCTGAATATCCAAATTTTATAAGAGAGGTAACAAGGTGGTCCCATGTAACGGAATCAAAAGCTTTACTTGCATCCAGTGATACTATTGAACTGTCTTCTTTGTTGACTTTTTTATTATATTTGTCATTATACCACTGGTCTGAGATTATTAAAAAGACTTTCCTTAGGTTAACATTTGAAGACCTTCCTTTCATGAAACCTGTTTGATCCGAGTGTATTATTGTGTCCAATGAGGCCTGAATCCTTTTAGCTAAAATGCTGGTCAGTATTTTATAATCAATGTTGAGTAGTGAGATGGGCCTGTAAGAGTCAATTAATTGTGGGTCTTTTCCCGGTTTAGGTATGACTATTATTATAGATTCGTTAAAGTCAGCTGATGGTTCCAACTGTCCATTCCAGAGCCCATTCAGCAGAGCATTTAATGTGGGGGTTATTTCCTCTATGAGAATCTTGTAAAATTCGGATGGAAGACCATCCGGCCCTGCCGCTTTATTATTTGCCATTGTTTTGATTATTTGTCTTATTTCATTTTCTGTAATGGGTTCATTAATTTTTGTTAGACAATTATTTTCTAGCTTTGGGACTGTCAAAGACTCCCAAAATGACTCCTTAGTAGTACAATTAATATGCTGTGCTGAATAGAGCTCCGTGAAATAATCAAGGAAGGCCTTTTGTATGTCCTCTGTCTGGGTCCAAATATGATCTTTATTTTTAATTTTTTTTATAAAACTTTTAGTTTTGTGATTTTTGTCAATTCTTGCTAGAAAGCTACCCACCTTGTTGCCGTACCTATAAAACTGTGCGCAAGATTTTGTATTTTCTCTAATTTCATTTTGCATAAGATAAGTGTCTCTATCTTTTTTAGCCTGAATATATTGTTGCCAGTTATCTGCGGTTTTTGTCTGGATATATCTGGAATATTTGTTAATCACACAGTTAGTTATCTGCTTTTTGTATGCGTGTGTTTTTTTATTTTGTTTTATTTGATATGCCAAGATTTCGCCTCTTAGTACGGCTTTTGCAGCGTTCCAGTATATATGAGTTTTGTCAAAAGAGCTATTGTTAAACTGTTTATATTCAGCCCATTTGGATCTTAAGGAATTTATAAACTTACTATTTTTTGCTAAATATTTTGGAAAGAAGAACTGATTGGATTTCCGAGTCTTTTGTTTGGGGTCTAATGCAATTGAGATAGGGGCATGGTCTGATATGGTTATTATATCAATAAGTGTCTCCTGGATACAATCTATTAGCTTTTCTGAAATAAGGAAGTAGTCTATTCTAGATAGAGTTTTTTTTTATTTCGAGAGGCATGTATACTCTCTTTCATCAGGATGTCTAGTTCTATATATATCAATTAGTTTTAGATCTTGCTGAAACCTCTTTATAAGAAGAGACTCTCTTTTTCTTCTCGCTATTGTAGATTTGTCTAGTGCTTTTTGCCTTACTGCTTGTTCACCATTATCTCTACTTCTGTCTACTGTAGTATTGGGAGCAATATTAAAATCTCCTCCAATAATTATAGTGTTTGTGGAGTATATTAGCAGCTTATCTCGCAGGCTTTGCCAAAAATCTATATCCTCCTCATTTGGGCCGTATACATTGCAAATAACAATCTTCCTATGCGCAATTTCAGCTTCTAATATGATATATCTTCCTTCCACGTCTCTCACTAGTTTATCAATTTTATATTCTATTGTTTTACTAAACAAAATAGCCACTCCTTTTTTCCTTTGGTGCCCTGTAGTGTATATAACCTCTTTAACCCATCCCCCTTTTAGTTTAATAGCCTCTTCCCCTTTTAGGTGTGTTTCCTGCAAGAGCAGTATCTGAGCACCCAATTTTTTTGCGTATCTCAGAATAGCTTTGCGTTTCATGGGTGATGTTATTCCCCCTATATTCCACGAAACTACTTTAAGACTCATTTTCACTAATCTGTGGGTTTAACTATTACTGATAAGTCGTCCCTAGCTGTAAAGTGTTTACAGGATAGGACATCCATAACAGCGCACAAGAGAGAGTTGAAGAGAAGAGAGAGAGAGGAGAAGAAAAAAAAATAACACTATGAATTACCAAAACGTTATTAGTTCCCTTTATTTCACTGGAGGTCTTCCTCTTTCCTTCCAGTTTCCCCTTGAAGGGGGATTTTCCCCCGTAACTTAATTTTATTCTACACCTTTTTCTAAAATCAAAGTTAGTACACATTATATTCCTTTATGTATTAATCTTAAAAAATAAAAACAGTACCGAAAGATTTGAAGAAAACAGGGACACTGTTCATGTTACAGGGCCTTGTTGTCTTTCTAAGCTATCTTTATGCTCTTTAAGAAACTCGTTTACTTCCTCTACATCTGTAAATATCCTATTCCCTGTGGTAGTGCAAATGCTAAGTCTAGCTGGGTATAAAAGTCTGACTCTCCACCCTTCTTGTATTAATTTGGTACATATTGGCGCAAGAGATCGCCGTTTATTAGATGTCTCGTAAGAGAAGTCATTAAATAACAAGAGTTTTCTACCCCTATAGTTAATTTCTCCATTTGCTTTCCTATATGCATTCATGATTTTGATTTTTTCCTGAAAATTCAACAGTTTCATAATAACCGGTCTACCTGTTTTATTCCTTCCCTCCTCTTGTCTCTCTGAGCCTATTCTATGTATTCTCTCAATTGTTATATTTTGAGTTTCTACTCCGATATTTAATAGACCCATTAATTCTACCTCCACAAATCTCTTAAGATCTTTCTCCTGTATATCCTCTGTCAGGCCAATAAGACGCAAATTATTTCGTCTGGCCCTATTTTCTAGGTCCTCAAGTTTATTTTTCATATTTTCAATCTGGGTGGACATAGTGCGTAGTGTCTGTTCCCTCTGTAGGGCCCCATCCTCAATATCTGATATTCTCTGTTCTGCATACGTGAGTCTGGTTGCAAATTGTTTTACTTCAAGTGTTAGTGAGGTAATGTTATTTTGAATTAGGTCGAACTTGGGTGTAAATAGTGCGTCAAGCCGCTTAATTAATTCTTCATTGTTAGAACTTTGTGAAAGATTTATTTCCCCTATTCCCCCCTGTGATTCTTGTGAAATTCTATTCCCTTTTTTTTCTTGATTTTTGCTTCGGGAAGACATGCCTGGTGAAGTGATTTTGCTTTTGTTTAAGTATTTTTCCATATATATATGTGAACTCCTCCTTTACCCCTGAATTATATAATATCCTCTTGTGTTTAAAAAGTGAGACTATATATTAATAAGTGATACCGGACTATGTAGTTGATATTGAGGAGTTTTTAGGCCCACCACTGTTAGTTAGAGGGTGCAGAGTATTTTTCCAAGTTACATTAAATTGTAGACTACCCCTTTAAGTGAGCATAGACGTGCTTATTCGTGTTTTACTATTTTCTCTTCTATCTTGAACTATCTAAGTTGTGTATATGATGTTCAGATTTTATTTGTAGCTAACAAGTATGCTGGTCTTCACCAGGCTACTTCAAAGTCTTGACGCTTACTTCAATGGGAAGGTTATCTATAATTGCGTTTAAATTTATACCTTCCAAAATTTAAGTACTATCTGTTCCAAACAAATTTTACCTAGTTTCTTACATTCAGGCTTAGTCCACGTTATTTTTGTTAACTTTTGCCACACCGTTATGTGTAAAAACCTCTAAGATTGCTTTTAGTTCTCTATCCACCTTCTCAGACACCAGGGGAACTTGATTTTTTTTTTTTTATAGAAAGGTCTTTGAGAGCAGATTCATAAAAAATAGTTCAGTGTTAGATTAATTTTGTCAAATTGATACTTGGAAGTCAGGTTTTTCTATCATTACAGACTATTTATAGCTTGTAGAGTTTTTAATGACCCTGCTTTGGTTCTCTTCTTCTACTAAGCCTTGTTTACAGGGCTTTGTGTACAGTTGAAAGATATGAATACTTATAAGGGTGTAGTACCTTAGCCCAGAAATGGAGAGGAAAAACAAGAAAAAATTCCTTATAAAATGTAAGGTTGAGCTAGTAGTTGCTGATTTAAATCCTGAAATGGTTTGTCTCTCCCTTTCTTTTCTCCCCTTTTCCTTCTCCCTCTCTCCTTCCTACCCCCTCCCTTTCTTTTCTATCTTGGGGAGTAGAGCTAACTCAATTATATATTGTCACTTTTGCTTTGTACCCTATATGGTCTTATAAATTACAGCACACCAAAATAACCGAAATATCTAAATATGAGACATGTATGTTATCGCTTAAGAAGGAGACACTTGTAAATTTCTACTGCTTATAAAGTGTGAAGCAGGGCTAGCACCGGCTTGTTTGAAACCTGAAATGATTTTTTTTTTTTTTTTTTTTTCCCCTTCTTTCCCTCCTCCTCTCCTTTTTCTTCCTTGGGGAATAAAGCTAACACAGTTGTCACTTATCACCTTTGCCTTAAGCCTTATAATATTTTGCAAAGTACAGCAAACCAAAGTATCCTAGATGCCTAAATATAAAACATGTGGTGTCACTTAGCATTGCAGTTATATACATTTCTAGTATGGTTTTTAGGCCTATACCAACATTATCAATCAGAGAGAGAGAGCAACAAAGAACATGCGTGATACAACTCTTTTAAACCAGGGTCATATTCAATAAAAGTTTCTATAGTCAGTATCCTTATGCAAGAAGGCTTATGGTTCCACTGCTGTTATTATTGTGACAGATGCTGCTTGAAAGTGCTTATAAATCCCACATCTTTTTGTAGTAAGTAAACAGTGGGAAGAGAAAGAAAACAATTCTCTAGGCTTTTATTTTCTTTTTCCTTCTTCTCTTCTCTTTCTTTTTCCTTCTCTCTCCTCCCGCTCTCTTGCTTCTGTTCTCTCTCTTTCCTTTCTTTCCAACAACTAGCCCAATTATTAGTCTATGTTTTTCTTTTTTTTTTTCCTTTTCTTTTCCTTCCTTCTTCTTAAAAAGTCACCTTTTCTTTTTCCTCACTCTTTCCCCCCTTAAGCCAATTGCTTGCTTTGCTTTCCTTTGTGAGTGCTCTCTTTACCCTGTTTTCTTATAGGGGAGATATTAAATGTTCATAATCTGGAACTCTTGCTTCAAAACATTTGCTCTTCTGGGGGTTACGCTGAACTAGGAGGGTTGAGGGGGGGGGGGTGAGTAACCTATGTCAGGCCCTACTCTCGCAGGAGCTCTAATATGTTCATAATCTGGCTTTACACCTGACACCCCCCCCCCTCTACCAACTGTATGCAGTCATTGTTTCAGCAAAGTTATTAAGAAAAGACAAATCCAAACTTATCTTATTCTGTGGGGATGTTTCTGGTATCTGTGGTTCTAACTTTCTCTCCTGCTGCTCCTCCAAGTATGCGGACTTACTGGCAGGCCGAGGTGATGTTGTGCTCAGGATCCCTTTAGCCTTTGTCCTGAGTTGGTCGACAAGGAACGCTTGTCTCCTTTCCTCCTGGGGCAAGAAGTTGCTGTATGAGACACCTTTCCCACTGCTGTATCCGCTCACCAACTGCTCCTTGGGTCCTGGCGGGCAGCGTGTGTCACTGGGGGCAGCCGCTGCAGATGGGCCTTATAGGCCGATGTCAGCAAATTCTGCAGGGCTGTCGACCTCCTTAACGGAAGTTACGGGTCCTGGGCTGGGTGATTTCGGCCCGCCTATAGGCACTCGATGCCGCGGCTTCTTTTTTAGGCCTCTGGAAGTAGGCAGCGTACTACTCACGCGTCTACTTGCTTAGCCCCTCCTACCGGAAGTCACTCAGCATTCACACATCTTTATTGGTTACACACAAACACAAAATATGCAATCTCTATCTAAACAGATAACAACAGCAGCCAGAACTGCATCCCTTCACAGGCCTAGATCCAAATCCTGTAGTAGGCCCAAAGCTGATGAGGTGCAATTGTGGGACCCCCTCGCAGAGATGAGATCTTCCACCTGTCTCCTAAAATGACTGGAGGGTCTGCAGGGGAGGCAGGTAGCTGAACTAGGTTATCAGTCGGTATCATCACCCTAAGCAATCGGTTTCTTTTCTTCATCTATTTGCTGCAACAAGAAACACAAATCATTAACAATTTCCAACCAATTAGGCACATTAGAATTACTCCTATCACTACCACTATGGGTTTTAAAAGATTTGTAAGCATATTGTTAAACCAGGTTCCAATAGATCCCATACAAGAGAATGGGTTCCATCCCTCCTTAGCTATATCTCTAGATCTCTGTTGTAACTCTTTTACTTTATTCATGTGTGCTTCTATGGGGTCATGGGAATCTTCCACCCAGGTACAACATTCTGAACCAATAATCTTACATGTCCCCCCTTCAATGGCAAGTAGGTAATCAAGAGACATCCTATTATGCAGAGCCACTTTTCTAACTTGGGCTAACTCTTCATTAAGGACATGTATAGAATTTGTAGTCTCATTAATAATCCCATCCATAATACTAGCATATTTGTTAATTCTATTGGCTAGCTCAATTCCCCATCCTGTCCAGGCAGGGAACGACATCCAGGCTTTATCTGCAGATGAGAATAATTCTCGCTTATACCTTGTTTCCTCTAGGGATATTTCAAACACTGAAATATTTGAGCATATTCTGATGGCTGGTACAACTCTTCCTATGGTACAGTTACCCCATGCTCCCATGGGAGTCCTTGTTTCAGGACAATTGGAATAATCTTACCATGCTTTCCAAGCCATAGTTGAAACCATCTCATATTATTATATAACTGAGTTTGACAGCTCCATTCATCATTGTCTGTATGTTCAAGACAGGCACACCTAGGGGCACACAAAGCTTTTAATGTTGGACAAAAACACAAACTGTTACAATCGGCAGTTACTGTATAACATGGTCCTTAGTTAGGTTCCATATTAAATGTAAAGATAGCATTTCTACAATCTGTTTCCCCCACATATACCTTGGCCAAACTAAATATGCAACCTTTCATGTTTGCTATGTAATTAACATACATTGGCCCTATACACATTGCAGGTGTAGAAACTATACCAGCAAGTTCTAAATATGTACCTTGATCTGAGATAGCATTATGAACAGAGTGATCTATATCTATTTGAACATCATAGCTGTAATCTGTCACATCTAAATCATTCATTGATATTGGTACACCTATTAAAGGGATTCCTTTATGATTGGCAGGAATATGAGAGCATATCCAACAGTCTGTGGCATTCAGTTGCTTGGCGGTTTGTTGGTGTAAAAGCCAGATGGAATTTGTCCGTTTGTCACCCTTCACTGGTGTATAGAGGTAAAAAACACAAAGCAAAGGACAAAGAAAAAAACAGGACGGTATATACATTTTGGCAGTTAGTTAACCCTCTTTGTCCCCAGTGGTCTCACCCTTTTGACACAGGTTTTTATCACCAGCTTGGAAGTTCACTTTCTTACAGTGAGAGGCGTGTATCCAGTTTGGTTTCCCTTCCACTTTGACTGAGGTGGGTGTTGTCAGTAACACCTGGTATGGGCCGTCAAACCGGGGCTCTAAGTGTCTCCTCACGTATCTTCTTATCACCACCCAGTCTCCAGGGTGCAGGTGGTGAGTTCCAGTTATTTGTTCTGGCTCTGGTAATGAAGAGAAAACTTTTCCATGCAAATTAGTCAGTTGCTCGTGCAGCTGAACAACATAATCAGTTAGAGAAGCATACTGCCCATGTAATTCTTGTGGAAAGAAAAGTCCTGTTAGTGGTGGCCTACCAAACAAAATTTCAAATGGTGAAAGGCCATGCTTTCCCTTTGGGGTGTGTCTTACTGCAAAGAGGGCTAAAGGTAAGGCTTGTACCCAAGTAAGTTTTGTCTGCTCACAGATTTTAGCTATTTTATTTTTTAAAACACCATTGGCTCTCTCTACTTTCCCAGATGATTGTGGGTGGTAAGGAGTATGGAGATGCTGGTTAATCTGCAACCCTTTCATAATTTCTGCAAACACTTGCCCAGTAAAATGAGTCCCTCTATCAGATTCTACTGTTTCAGGTAAACCATATCTGCACAAAATTTCGGTTATCAGTTTTTTTTGCTGTTACACCTGATGTTGCCTTGGCAACCGGCCAGGCCTCCACCCAAGAGGAAAACATGTCTTACACACACCAAAACATACTCCTACACACCACATTTGGGCAGCTGAATATAGTCTATTTGCAGTCTTTGGAATGGGTAGTCAGGTTTTACAAGGTGTTTCATCTCCACCTTTGTCAATTTACCTGGATTGTATTTAGCACAAATCATGCATTTCTTGCACCATTCAGTTGCAAATTGTGAGACACCTGGTGCAAACCAAAAATTATTAACACTTGCAATCATTCCCCCTTTGGAAACATGGGAAGGGAGATGAGATAAACTGGCTAAAACAGGATATAGCACTGTAGTTGAACATAATCTACCATCACCATGTTTCCAAACCTCATTTTCCAGTTTGCAACCAGCGTTTTTCCACTTGCTCTGAGTTAGGGAACCTCTTTGGTTTTGGAGAGTTTTCAAGACATCCATTGTCAAATTCTCCACAGTTTCAGAGGACTGTTGGAGTATCATGAAAGCTGCCTTCTTGGCTGCTTCATCTACCCTATTATTACCCATAGTGATAGGATCTATTGCTCGCTGATGTGTCTGGCATTTCATAACAGCTACAGCTCTAGGTAGCTTCACCTTTTGTAGCAAATCCTGTATGAGGTCTGCATGTTTTACTGTTTTGCCACTAGAGGTCAGAAAACCTCTAGGTGCCCACAGAAAGCCAAAATCATGGATAACTCCATAAGCATAACGGGAGTCTGTGTATATGTTCACAGTCTTCCCTTCTGCCAATTCACATGCCTTAGTCAAGGCAAGCAACACAGCGCTTTGTGCTGAATGTATGCCTGGATCAAGGGACTCAGAGTACAGAATGGAGGTGTCATCTGCTATGGCAAACCCAGCGGCAAAGCCTCCCTCTGGTCTCTGCAGTCTAGAGCCATCTACATAAAGAGTCATTTCAGCATTTAGGATGGGGTCATCCAGGACAGAACAGGGAGGGACATAGTATAATTCTGTTTCCTGCTCACAGTCGTGTCCTGAGTGCTGTTTCCAATTGTCATCCTGAAGTGGCAAAAGGGTAGCTGGATTCAAAACATTGCACCTGAGAATGACAATGTTGGACGGTACCAGCAAGGAAATTTCTTATTTAGTTAGTCTAGCTGCAGAGAGGTATCTGGTTGTCAGGCTGTGGAGCACTGCTTGTACAGCATGAGGGACCATAAGAAACAACTGGTTCCCAAGAACAATGTCAGTTGTTTTTTCAACTAGCATTGCTGCTGCCGCAACTGATTTTACACATGCTGCTCCTGCTAGTATTACAGAATCTAGCTTGGCACTGAAGTACACCACTGGTTTCTGTTTTCCCCCATACTTCTGAGTAAGCACTCCTGAAGCCTGTCCCTCCTGTTCATGACAGAACAGATAGAATGGCTTATTATAGTTTGGGAGTGCCAACGATGGGGCGCAGAGTATAGCAGCTTTTAATTGGTCCACAGCCTGTGCTTCCTCTCCAGACAGTTCTATGTGTCCAGTCTGAGTGGTTAGAGCATATAGAGGAGCAGCAATTTGAGACATATTAGGTATCCACTGTCTACAGTACCCCACTAGTCCCAAAAAGGCTCTGATCTGTTTAGCATTCTGGGGGTATGGTGCCCTCTGTATCATGGAGACTCTATCTGTAGTGATATGTTTAGAGCCCCGTGATATACAGTGCCCCAGAAAAATGACTTTTTCCTTGCAGAACTGTAATTTACTAAGGGATACCTTGCATCCCTCATTGTTCAAGTGGGAGAGCAGTGAAGCAGTCGCACTGGCGCACAGCTCTTTCGAGGAGGCTCCCAGCAGAATATCATCGACATACTGCAGAATAGTCACCCCAAATAATGCCTGCCACCTATCTAGGACCTGTTTCATAACTTGACTAAATTCAGATGGCGAAGAGACCATCCCCATTGGCAATCTCAACCAAGCATACTGTTGTCCTTCAAAAGTGAATACAAACAGATGTTGGGAGTCAGTATGTACAAGAACACAAAAGAAAGCGTTGACCAAATCTATCACACTGAACAAGGAGGCGTCTGAAGGAATTTCTCCTAGAATAGTGTGAGGATTTGGGACAAGTGGGGCATCTTCCTTAATAATTGTATTCACTGCCCGTAAATCATGAACTAGGCGGAACTGACCTGGTTTCCCTGGCTTAGCCATGGGATACAGGGGTGTATTTACTGGTGATTTTGTGGGAATCAGGATCCCCTGATTCACAAAGTTTTTAATTTGGTCCCTTATGCCATTTATTTGTTTCATACTGAGAGAGTATTGAGGGATCCTGGGTAATTTAGCTCCGGGTCTGAGCTTGATCACCACTGGGTCCGCTTGTTTTATCAGGCCCACTGGACTACCTTTAGTAGCCCAAACATCCAGGGGAACATCCCTCAGGTCAGGTGGAATATCCTGCTCCAGAGGAATGTACACTGCCATCAGGGGTACCAGACTCTCCAGAGTGTTGTGATTATCAGATACCACTCGAGTAGTCACTATTGGTCCATCCTCTGTATATTGGATGTTTGCTTTCAACTTCATCAGTGCATCTCTTCCCAGCAAATTGCAGGGAACAGTATCACTGAGAACAAAGGAGAGGGATGTGTTAACTTGACCTATAGTTACAGGGGTTTCTACAGTTTCCTTTAGCATGATAGTTTTACCCGCTAGTCCTATAGCATCAATTTGTCCAGAAATGTTCAAATTTGGGGCTTCTGATCTTTTGAGAACACTGCGGGCTGCTCCAGTATCCACCAAACACTCCACAGAATGGTATGGCATGTCAGAGAGGGTCAGGCAAACAAAGGCATCACCCCCTCTGCTCTCAGATATGATTGGTAGTACTGGAAACCCAGCCCGTCAATTGCTCTCTTGTCTTCCCCGTTTTGGAGCTTTGCAGTCTCTTGCAAAATGACCCGGTTTGTCACAGTTATAGCATTTGCCTTTTCTGGGTTCCCCCTTATTTGTCCCTTTAAACTGTTTCCATTGGGGTTTCCCAGGAGCACTTACTAGCATTACCCTTTGTGCTTTCTTTTCCTGTACTTCTTCTATGTTCCTTTGTATTGAGCTCACTAAGCTCATTAGTGCTGGGACTGATTTATCTCGCCAATCAGAATGGGCAGAAACCAATTTATCATGGATTTCTTTATTCAGTCCGTACACCAATGTGGCAGTGAGCATTTTTCCCATACCTTGGTCTTTAAGGTTACCTCCCGCCTCCTCCACAGCTTTCCTAAACCTTTCAAAGTAGTCCTCTACTGGTTCTTTAGCCTTTTGTTGGATAGTTGTCACCCTAACCCAAGACTGTGGAGGGAACACCTCCGTGATTTTATGCTTGAGCTGGTCAACATATTCCAATACCCTCGGTGGGGTATTCTCTACCACTGATGGGTTAAGTGGCAGAATAGGTTTAGTACATATGGCAGCGGTGTCTATTTGACCGGCCACAACCCTTATTATCTGCAACAGATCTCTCCATGTGGGGTTGTAGCTGACAGTAATATTGTACAGCTCATTTACAAACCCATATGGATTGCTCTGTGGCTTAGGGACAGTTGAGAGAAATCCCTTAATTTCTCCAGGTGTCCATGGGACACTGGGTAACATTACGGTCTGCCTGACCGTCTGTGCCTGGGATAAATTGTTCTCTGACGGGGTAAGCAGAGGCCCGAGGTGTAAAAAGTTCCCCAGTCATTCTGCCCACCTCCTCAGAGTCCACCTTGGGAGTAATTAGGAGTTCTCCCTCCACCCCACAAAATACTTTTCCTCCCCTTGGGGCATACAGTTCTTGCCATGATGTGGTATGAGGCACTAATGTTGGGGCAGTGGCCTTAACTCGGGGTTCATCATATAAAGGGGGGTATAAAAGAGGAGATTGCAATCCTCTAGTGGGGGACACCGTGGTTAGGCTAGCAGTCTTTGGTCTGGCCCCTAGTTCTACTAAGGCCTCTGCATTGCCCACGGTATGCTCCACCAGAGAGACTGCAAGCTGCTCTATCTGTTCTGCCTCTTCCCTTTCTGAGTCTGACTGACTTCCCTCTCCGAACAGGTCTTTTCTCCCTGACTTGGTTTCTATGGTAAAATACCTTGGGTCTGTTGCTGTCTCTGATAGGATTCTACAGTCCATCTACTCCAAGCTGCCTTCTCATTAGGCTCTATCAATTTTTTCTTAAAAGATATAGAGATTCTGCCAGTGGGATAATTCAAAGGTTCCCCCTTTGGGAATCCCAATATCCATTCCCTTAGTCAGCTTGCACCATTTAGGTAGATGCAGGCTAACCCACGTGCCATATTTTTTATTCATTTCCTCCTGTGGGTTAGAAGGAAATTTTGGACTCCCATTTCTTAAGGATGACCTTGTGTCACCCTTGCTAAGATCGTTGCCCATAATCTTTTTATGATGGAGGGGACTCTTACCCTTCTCTCTCGACTCTTAGCAATACTGTGGCTGTGCCTGTCAGGGAAAGTCCCACACTAAAAATCCCACTTTAAAAATCCCTGCTGGTAATCCCACCAAATTTTACACCCAGCCCAAATAATAACCAGTAGGGAGACAAACCCAATAAGTATCTGAACTCTTACATCATTAAAGTCAATGTCGAACATGCTAGGGTGCTTATATCAATTGTTTTATATATCAGGAGAGACAAGTCTGCTACAGCTCAGGGATGCGCCCTTCAGTATAGGAGTGTGCAAACTCAAACCAGTGTGTCCAAGGTTTTCAGAAAAAAAGCGCAGAGGTGATCAAAAGATCAGAATTCGCCCTTGTTCTCTGGGAATAGCACTATGCCCAATAGCAGCAATGGACTGAAGCTGAACTTAATCAACGATGTCCATAGGCCGAGCATAGGGGGTACCCAGAGACTTTGTACTGACAGACCAAGGTAGACTAGTAAGAAATTCTGCAGCAACCCACACTTAACCTTCTGTTGTCCCTTTGCTGTGCAGAAAATGTTAGTAACAGTTTACTCGACAAACACAGAAAAGAGAAAACATTTGTGTCTGAGGACAGTAGGATCCTCTTACTTAACACACTACTGCTCCCACTTGCTTTCTCCGCAGAGGGGCGTCTTGGAGCAGTACATTTACACGCCGTAAAGGACCTCTTACACTCACACATTCATAACAAAAGATGTTAAAACATAAAACATAAAATACTGTCTCAGGTTCTTGGGAGTTTGGACTCACAACAGGACAGAGGGTTTAGGAATCAGAGGATAAGAGAGCAAATTGAGAAACAAAGGTTCTCACCTTTTATTTGGCGCCTGTGGTCTCCTGTCCTCAGAGTTCCGTTCCTGGCTCCGTCCGCAATCGCTTTCAAACTCCCGGGTTTCGGCACCAAATTGTTGAAGTAAAATAACGTGAAGACAGCTGGTCCAAATTTTAAAAGGTTATAATTGTACAATTAAACAGGATTGCAACAAAATGACAACAGGTCATTTCACATAGTAATACAAGTGTGGCAAGCCCCCTCAGAAAGAAAAAGTGTCTTATAGGCCAAGTGTAGTGCTTCTGAGAATCTTCACATGTAAGCACCTCGTGGTCTTTCCTTATCTTATCCATACAGACTTTGGGTGTTGTTCCTATAACTGAAAGGCTTACTTTGCACACACAGTAAAACATAGCTGAACTGACAAGTAAATGTAACTACTATAGTCAGCCCATTATAACACATAAGAAAAATATACAGAATTAAAAATATTTTCCCCTAACAGTAGCATCAGGGCCAGGTTCTTGTCATGGCTCCTGTTCCCCTGTGCATGGTGTGTAGTATCAGAGCCAGGTTCTTGTCATGGCTCCTGTTTCCCCTGTGCATGGTGTGTAGCATCAGGGCCAGGTTCTTGTCATGGCTCCTGTTTCCCCTGTACATGGTGTGTAGTATCAGGGCCAGGTTCTTGTCATGGCTCCTGTTTCCCCTGTGCATGGTGTGTAGTATGAGGGCCAGGTTCTTGTCATGGCTTCTGTTTCCCATGTGCATGGTGTGTAGCATCAGAGCCAGGTTCTTGTCATGGCTCCTGTTTCCCCTGTGCATGGTGTGTAGCATCAGGGCCAGGTTCTTGTCATGGCTCCTGTTTCCCCTGTGCACGGTGTGTAGTATCAGGGCCAGTTTCTTGTCATGGCTCCTGTTTCCCCTGTGCATAGTGTGTAGCATCAGGGCCAGGTTCTTGTCATGGCTCCTGTTTCCCCTGTGCATGTTGTGTAGCATCAGGGCCAGGTTCTTGTCATGGCTCCTGTTTCCCCTGTGCATGGTGTGTAGCATCAGGGCCAGGTTCTTGTCATGGCTTCTGTTTCCCCTGTGCATGTTGTGTAGCATCAGGGCCAGGTTCTTCTCATGGCTCCTGTTTCCCCTGTGCATGGTGTGTAGCATCAGGGCCAGGTTTTTGTCATGGCTCCTGTTTCCCCTGTGCATGGTGTGTAGCATCAGGGCCAGGTTCTTGTCATGGCTCCTGTTTCCCCTGTGCATGGTGTGTAGTATCAGGGCCAGGTTCTTGTCATGGCTCCTGTTTCCCTGTGCATGGTGTTTAGCATCAGGGCCAGGTTCTTGTCATAGCTCCTGTTTCCGTTGTGCATGTTGTGTAGCATCAGAGCCAGGTTCTTGTCATGGCTCCTGTTTCCCCTGTGCATGGTGTGTAGTATCAGGGGCAGGTTCTTGTCATGGCTCATGTTTCCCCTGTGCACGGTGTGTAGTATGAGGGCCAGGTTCTTGTCATGGCTCCTGTTTCACCTGTGCATGGTGTGTAGTATCAGGGCAAGGTTCTTGTCATGGCTCCTGTTTCCGTTGTGCATGTTGTGTAGCATCAGAGCCAGGTTCTTATCATGGCTCCTGTTTCCCCTGTGCATGGTGTGTAGCATCAGGGCCAGGTTCTTGTCATGGCTTCTGTTTCCCATGTGCATGGTGTGTAGCATCAGGGCCAGGTTCTTGTCAAGGCTCCTGTTTCCCCTGTGCATGGTGTGTAGCATGAGGGCCAGGTTCTTGTCATGGCTCCTGTTTCCCTGTGCATGGTGTGTAGCATCAGGGCCAGGTTCTTGTCATGGCTCCTGTTTCCCTGTGCATGGTGTGTAGCATCAGGGCCAGGTTCTTGTCATGGCTCCTGTTTCCCCTGTGCATGATGTGTAGTATCAGGGCCAGTTTCTTGTCATGGCTCCTGTTTCCCCTGTGCATGGTCTGTAGCATCAGGGCCAGGTTCTTGTCATGGCTCCTGTTTCCCCTGTGCATGTTGTGTAGCATCAGGGCCAGGTTCTTGTCAAGGCTCCTGTTTCCCCTGTGCATGGTGTGTAGCATGAGGGCCAGGTTCTTGTCATGGCTCCTGTTTCCCTGTGCATGGTGTGTAGCATCAGGGCCAGGTTCTTGTCATGGCTCCTGTTTCCCTGTGCATGGTGTGTAGCATCAGGGCCAGGTTCTTGTCATGGCTCCTGTTTCCCCTGTGCATGATGTGTAGTATCAGGGCCAGGTTCTTGTCATGGCTCATGTTTCCCCTGTGCACGGTGTGTAGTATGAGGGCCAGGTTCTTGTCATGGCTCCTGTTTCACCTGTGCATGGTGTGTAGTATCAGGGCAAGGTTCTTGTCATGGCTCCTGTTTCCGTTGTGCATGTTGTGTAGCATCAGAGCCAGGTTCTTATCATGGCTCCTGTTTCCCCTGTGCATGGTGTGTAGCATCAGGGCCAGGTTCTTGTCATGGCTTCTGTTTCCCATGTGCATGGTGTGTAGCATCAGGGCCAGGTTCTTGTCAAGGCTCCTGTTTCCCCTGTGCATGGTGTGTAGCATGAGGGCCAGGTTCTTGTCATGGCTCCTGTTTCCCTGTGCATGGTGTGTAGCATCAGGGCCAGGTTCTTGTCATGGCTCCTGTTTCCCTGTGCATGGTGTGTAGCATCAGGGCCAGGTTCTTGTCATGGCTCCTGTTTCCCCTGTGCATGATGTGTAGTATCAGGGCCAGTTTCTTGTCATGGCTCCTGTTTCCCCTGTGCATGGTCTGTAGCATCAGGGCCAGGTTCTTGTCATGGCTCCTGTTTCCCCTGTGCATGTTGTGTAGCATCAGGGCCAGGTTCTTGTCATGGCTTCTGTTTCCCATGTGCATGGTGTGTAGCATCAGAGCAAGGTTCTTGTCATGGCTCCTGTTTCCCCTGTGCATGGTGTGTAGTATCAGGGGCAGGTTCTTGTCATGGCTCATGTTTCCCCTGTGCACGGTGTGTAGTATGAGGGCCAGGTTCTTGTCATGGCTCCTGCTTCACCTGTGCATGGTGTGTAGTATCAGGGCAAGGTTCTTGTCATGGCTCCTGTTTCCCCTGTGCATGGTGTGTAGTATCAGGGCCAGGTTCTTGTTATGGCTCCTGTTTCCCCTGTGCATGGTGTGTAGTATCAAGGCCAGGTTCTTGTCATGGTTCCTGTTTCCCCTGTGCATGGTGTGTAGTATCAGGGCCAGGTTCTTGTCATGGCTCCTGTTTCCCCTGTGCACAGTGTGTAGTATCAGGGCCAGGTTCTTGTCATGGCTCCTGTTTCCCCTGTGCACGGTGTGTAGTATCAGGGCCAGGTTCTTGTCATGGCTCCTGTTTCCCCTGTGCACGGTGTGTAGTATCAGGGCCAGGTTCTTGTCTTGGCTCCTGTTTCCCCTGTGCATGGTGTGTAGCATCAGGGCCAAGTTCTTGTCATGGCTCCTGTTTCCCCTGTGCATGGGCCAGGTTCTTATCATGGCTCCTGTTTCCCCTGTGCACGGTGTGTAGTATCAGGGCCAGGTTCTTGTCATGGCTCCTGTTTCCCCTGTGCATGGTGTGAAGCATCAGGGCCAAGTTTTTGTCATGGCTCCTGTTTCTCCTGTGCATGGGCCAGGTTCTTATCATGGCTCCTGTTTCCCTGTGCATGGTGTGTAGTATCAGGGCCAGGTTCTTGTCATGGCTCCTGTTTCCCTTGTGCATGGTGTGAAGTATCAGGGCCAAGCTCTTGTCATGGCTCCTGTTTCCCCTGTGCATGGTGTGTAGTATCAGGGCCAGGTTCTTGTCATGGCTCCTGTTTCCCCTGTGCATGGTGTGTAGTATCAGGGCCAGGTTCTTGTCATGGCTCATGTTTCCCCTGTGCACGGTGTGTAGTATGAGGGCCAGGCTCATGTCATGGCTCCTGTTTCCCCTGTGCATGATGTGTAGTATCAGGGCAAGGTTCTTGTCATGGCTCCTGTTTCCCCTGTGCATGGTGTGTAGCATCAGGGCCAGGTTCTTGTCATGGCTCCTGTTTCCGTTGTGCATGTTGTGTAGCATCAGAGCCAGGTTCTTGTCATGGCTCCTGTTTCCCCTGTGCACGGTGTGTAGTATCAGGGCCAGGTTCTTGTCATGGCTCCTGTTTCCCCTGTGCATGGTGTGTAGCATCAGGGCCAAGTTCTTGTCATGGCTCCTGTTTCCCCTGTGCATGGGCCAGGTTCTTATCATGGCTCCTGTTTCCCCTGTGCACGGTGTGTAGTATCAGGGCCAGGTTCTTGTCATGGCTCCTGTTTCCCCTGTGCATAGTGTGAAGCATCAGGGCCAAGTTCTTGTCATGGCTCCTGTTTCCCCTGTGCATGGGCCAGGTTCTTATCATGGCTCCTGTTTCCCTGTGCATGGTGTGTAGTATCAGGGCCAGGTTCTTGTCATGGCTCCTGTTTCCCTTGTGCATGGTGTGAAGTATCAGGGCCAAGCTCTTGTCATGGCTCCTGTTTCCCCTGTGCATGGTGTGTAGTATCAGGGCCAGGTTCTTGTCATGGCTCCTGTTTCCCCTGTGCATGGTGTGTAGTATCAGGGGCAGGTTCTTGTCATGGCTCATGTTTCCCCTGTGCACGGTGTGTAGTATGAGGGCCAGGTTCTTGTCATGGCTCCTGTTTCAACTGTGCATGTTGTGTAGTATCAGGGCAAGGTTCTTGTCATAGCTCCTGTTTCCGTTGTGCATGTTGTGTAGCATCAGACCCAGGTTCTTATCATGGCTTCGGTTTCCCATGTGCATGGTGTGTAGCATCAGGGCCAGGTTCTTGTCATGGCTCCTGTTTCCCTGTGCATGGTGTGTAGCATCAGGGCCAGGTTCTTGTCATGGCTCCTGTTTCCGTTGTGCATGTTGTGTAGCATCAGAGCCAGGTTCTTATCATGGCTTCGGTTTCCCATGTGCATGGTGTGTAGCATCAGGGCCAGGTTCTTGTCATGGCTCCTGTTTCCCTGTGCATGGTGTGTAGCATCAGGGCCAGGTTCTTGTCATGGCTCCTGTTTTCCTGTGCATGGTGTGTAGCATCAGGGCCAGGTTCTTGTCATGGCTCCTGTTTCCCCTGTGCATGGTGTGTAGTATCAGGGCCAGTTTCTTGTCATGGCTCCTGTTTCCCCTGTGCATGATGTGTAGTATCAGGGCAAGGTTCTTGTCATGGCTCCTGTTTCCCCTGTGCATGGTGTGTAGCATCAGGGCCAGGTTCTTGTCATGGCTCCTGTTTCCGTTGTGAATGTTGTGTAGCGTCAGAGCCAGGTTCTTGTCATGGCTCCTGTTTCCCCTGTGCATGGTGTGTAGTATCAGGGGCAGGTTCTTGTCATGGCTCATGTTTCCCCTGTGCACGGTGTGTAGTATGAGGGCCAGGTTCTTGTCATGGCTCCTGTTTCACCTGTGCATGGTGTGCAGTATCAGGAACAGGTTCTTCTCATGGCTTCTGTTTCCCCTGTGCATGGTGTGTAGTATCAGGGCCAGGTTCTTGTCATGGCTTCTGTTTCCCCTGTGCATGGTGTGTAGCATCAGGGCCAGGTTTTTGTCATGGCTCCTGTTTCCCCTGTGCATGTTGTGTAGCATCAGGGCCAGGTTCTTCTCATGGCTCCTGTTTCCCCTGTGCATGGTGTGTAGCATCAGGGCAAGGTTCTTGTCATGGCTCCTGTTTCCCCTGTGCATGGTGTGTAGTATCAGGGCCAGGTTCTTGTTATGGCTCCTGTTTCCCCTGTGCATGGTGTGTAGTATCAAGGCCAGGTTCTTGTCATGGTTCCTGTTTCCCCTGTGCATGGTGTGTAGTATCAGGGCCAGGTTCTTGTCATGGCTCCTGTTTCCCCTGTGCACAGTGTGTAGTATCAGGGCCAGGTTCTTGTCATGGCTCCTGTTTCCCCTGTGCACGGTGTGTAGTATCAGGGCCAGGTTCTTGTCATGGCTCCTGTTTCCCCTGTGCACGGTGTGTAGTATCAGGGCCAGGTTCTTGTCTTGGCTCCTGTTTCCCCTGTGCATGGTGTGTAGCATCAGGGCCAAGTTCTTGTCATGGCTCCTGTTTCCCCTGTGCATGGGCCAGGTTCTTATCATGGCTCCTGTTTCCCCTGTGCACGGTGTGTAGTATCAGGGCCAGGTTCTTGTCATGGCTCCTGTTTCCCCTGTGCATGGTGTGAAGCATCAGGGCCAAGTTTTTGTCATGGCTCCTGTTTCTCCTGTGCATGGGACAGGTTCTTATCATGGCTCCAGTTTCCCTGTGCATGGTGTGTAGTATCAGGGCCAGGTTCTTGTCATGGCTCCTGTTTCCCTTGTGCATGGTGTGAAGTATCAGGGCCAAGCTCTTGTCATGGCTCCTGTTTCCCCTGTGCATGGTGTGTAGTATCAGGGCCAGGTTCTTGTCATGGCTCCTGTTTCCCCTGTGCATGGTGTGTAGTATCAGGGCCAGGTTCTTGTCATGGCTCATGTTTCCCCTGTGCACGGTGTGTAGTATGAGGGCCAGGTTCATGTCATGGCTCCTGTTTCCCCTGTGCATGATGTGTAGTATCAGGGCAAGGTTCTTGTCATGGCTCCTGTTTCCCCTGTGCATGGTGTGTAGCATCAGGGCCAGGTTCTTGTCATGGCTCCTGTTTCCGTTGTGCATGTTGTGTAGCATCAGAGCCAGGTTCTTGTCATGGCTCCTGTTTCCCCTGTGCACGGTGTGTAGTATCAGGGCCAGGTTCTTGTCATGGCTCCTGTTTCCCCTGTGCATGGTGTGTAGCATCAGGGCCAAGTTCTTGTCATGGCTCCTGTTTCCCCTGTGCATGGGCCAGGTTCTTATCATGGCTCCTGTTTCCCCTGTGCACGGTGTGTAGTATCAGGGCCAGGTTCTTGTCATGGCTCCTGTTTCCCCTGTGCATAGTGTGAAGCATCAGGGCCAAGTTCTTGTCATGGCTCCTGTTTCCCCTGTGCATGGGCCAGGTTCTTATCATGGCTCCTGTTTCCCTGTGCATGGTGTGTAGTATCAGGGCCAGGTTCTTGTCATGGCTCCTGTTTCCCTTGTGCATGGTGTGAAGTATCAGGGCCAAGCTCTTGTCATGGCTCCTGTTTACCCTGTGTATGGTGTGTAGTATCAGGGCCAGGTTCTTGTCATGGCTCCTGTTTCCCCTGTGCATGGTGTGTAGTATCAGGGGCAGGTTCTTGTCATGGCTCATGTTTCCCCTGTGCACGGTGTGTAGTATGAGGGCCAGGTTCTTGTCATGGCTCCTGTTTCAACTGTGCATGTTGTGTAGTATCAGGGCAAGGTTCTTGTCATAGCTCCTGTTTCCGTTGTGCATGTTGTGTAGCATCAGAGCCAGGTTCTTATCATGGCTTCGGTTTCCCATGTGCATGGTGTGTAGCATCAGGGCCAGGTTCTTGTCATGGCTCCTGTTTCCCTGTGCATGGTGTGTAGCATCAGGGCCAGGTTCTTGTCATGGCTCCTGTTTCCGTTGTGCATGTTGTGTAGCATCAGAGCCAGGTTCTTATCATGGCTTCGGTTTCCCATGTGCATGGTGTGTAGCATCAGGGCCAGGTTCTTGTCATGGCTCCTGTTTCCCTGTGCATGGTGTGTAGCATCAGGGCCAGGTTCTTGTCATGGCTCCTGTTTTCCTGTGCATGGTGTGTAGCATCAGGGCCAGGTTCTTGTCATGGCTCCTGTTTCCCCTGTGCATGGTGTGTAGTATCAGGGCCAGTTTCTTGTCATGGCTCCTGTTTCCCCTGTGCATGGTGTGTAGCATCAGGGCCAGGTTCTTGTCATGGCTCCTGTTTCCACTGGGCATGTTGTGTAGCATCAGGGCCAGGTTCTTGTCATGGCTCCTGTTTCCCCTGTGCATGGTGTGTAGCATCAGGGCCAGGTTCTTGTCATGGCTTCTGTTTCCCATGTGCATGGTGTGTAGTATCAGGGCCAGGTTCTTGTCATGGCTCCTGTTTCCCCTGTGCATGGTGTGTAGTATCAGGGCCAGGTTCTTGTCATGGCTCCTGTTTTCCCTGTGCACGGTGTGTAGTATGAGGGCCAGGTTCTTGTCATGGCTCCTGTTTCCCTGTGCATGCTGTGTAGCATCAGGGCCATGTTCTTGTCATGGCTCCTGTTTCCCCTGTGCATTTTGTGTAGTATCAGGGACAGGTTCTTGTCATGGCTCCTGTTTCCCCTGTGCATGGTGTGTAGTATCAGGGACAGGTTCTTCTCATGGATCCTGTTTCCCCTGTGCATGGTGTGTAGTATCAGGGCCAGGTTCTTGTCATGGCTCCTGTTTCCCCCGTGCATGGTGTGTAGCATTAGGGCCAGGTTCTTGTCATGAGTCCTGTTTCCCCTGTGCATGGGCCAGGTTCTTGTCATGGCTCCTGTTTCCCTGTGCATGGTGTGTAGCATCAGGGCCATGTTCTTGTCATGGCTCCTGTTTCCCCTGTGCATGGTGTGTATTATCAGGGACAGGTTCTTGTCATGGCTCCTGTTTCCCATGTGCATGGTGTGTAGTATCAGGGACAGGTTCTTCTCATGGCTCCTGTTTCCCCTGTGCATGGTGTGTAGTATCAGGGCCAGGTTCTTGTCATGGCTTCTGTTTCCCCTGTGCATGGTGTGTAGCATCAGGGCCAGGTTGTTGTCATGGCTCCTGTTTCCCCTGTGCATGTTGTGTAGCATCAGGGCCAGGTTTTTCTCATGGCTCCTGTTTCCCCTGTGCATGGTGTGTAGCATCAGGGCCAGGTTTTTGTCATGGCTCCTGTTTCCCCTGTGCATGGTGTGTAGCATCAGGGCCAGGTTCTTGTCATGGCTCCTGTTTCCCCTGTGCATGGTGTGTAGCATCAGGGCCAGGTTCTTGTCATGGCTCCTGTTTCCCCTGTGCATGGTGTGTAGTATCAGGGCCAGGTTCTTGTCATGGCTCCTGTTTCCCCTGTGCATGGTGTGTAGTATCAAGGCCAGGTTCTTGTCATGGTTCCTGTTTCCCCTGTGCATGGTGTGTAGTATCAGGGCCAGGTTCTTGTCATGGCTCCTGTTTCCCCTGTGCACGGTGTGTAGTATCAGGGCCAGGTTCTTGTCATGGCTCCTGTTTCCCCTGTGCACGGTGTGTAGTATCAGGGCCAGGTTCTTGTCATGGCTCCTGTTTCCCCTGTGCATGGTGTGTAGCATCAGGGCCAGGTTCTTGTCATGGCTCCTGTTTCCCCTGTGCATGGGCCAGGTTCTTATCATGGCTCCTGTTTCCCCTGTGCATGGTGTGTAGCATCAAGGCCAAGTTCTTGTCATGGCTCCTGTTTCCCCTGTGCATGGGCCAGGTTCTTATCATGGCTCCTGTTTCCCCTGTGCACGGTGTATAGTATCAGGGCCAGGTTCTTGTCATGGCTCCTGTTTCCCCTGTGCATGGTGTGTAGCATCAGGGCCAATTTCTTGTCATGGCTCCTGTTTCCCCTGTGCATGGGCCAGGTTCTTATCATGGTTCCTGTTTCCCTGTGCATGGTGTGTAGTATCAGGGCCAGGTTCTTGTCATGGCTCCTGTTTCCCTTGTGCATGGTGTGAAGTATCAGGGCCAAGCTCTTGTCATGGCTCCTGTTTCCCCTGTGCATGGTGTGTAGTATCAGGGCCAGGTTCTTGTCATGGCTCCTGTTTCCCCTGTGCATGGTGTGTAGTATCAGGGCCAGGTTCTTGTCATGGCTCCTGTTTCCCCTGTGCACGGTGTGTAGTATCAGGGCCAGGTTCTTGTCATGGCTCCTGTTTCCCCTGTGCACGGTGTGTAGTATCAGGGCCAGGTTCTTGTCTTGGCTCCTGTTTCCCCTGTGCATGGTGTGTAGCATCAGGGCCAAGTTCTTGTCATGGCTCCTGTTTCCCCTGTGCATGGGCCAGGTTCTTATCATGGCTCCTGTTTCCCCTGTGCACGGTGTGTAGTATCAGGGCCAGGTTCTTGTCATGGCTCCTGTTTCCCCTGTGCATGGTGTGAAGCATCAGGGCCAAGTTTTTGTCATGGCTCCTGTTTCTCCTGTGCATGGGCCAGGTTCTTATCATGGCTCCTGTTTCCCTGTGCATGGTGTGTAGTATCAGGGCCAGGTTCTTGTCATGGCTCCTGTTTCCCTTGTGCATGGTGTGAAGTATCAGGGCCAAGCTCTTGTCATGGCTCCTGTTTCCCCTGTGCATGGTGTGTAGTATCAGGGCCAGGTCCTTGTCATGGCTCCTGTTTCCCCTGTGCATGGTGTGTAGTATCAGGGCCAGGTTCTTGTCATGGCTCATGTTTCCCCTGTGCACGGTGTGTAGTATGAGGGCCAGGTTCATGTCATGGCTCCTGTTTCCCCTGTGCATGATGTGTAGTATCAGGGCAAGGTTCTTCTCATGGCTCCTGTTTCCCCTGTGCATGGTGTGTAGCATCAGGGCCAGGTTCTTGTCATGGCTCCTGTTTCCGTTGTGCATGTTGTGTAGCATCAGAGCCAGGTTCTTGTCATGGCTCCTGTTTCCCCTGTGCACGGTGTGTAGTATCAGGGCCAGGTTCTTGTCATGGCTCCTGTTTCCCCTGTGCATGGTGTGTAGCATCAGGGCCAAGTTCTTGTCATGGCTCCTGTTTCCCCTGTGCATGGGCCAGGTTCTTATCATGGCTCCTGTTTCCCCTGTGCACGGTGTGTAGTATCAGGGCCAGGTTCTTGTCATGGCTCCTGTTTCCCCTGTGCATAGTGTGAAGCATCAGGGCCAAGTTCTTGTCATGGCTCCTGTTTCCCCTGTGCATGGGCCAGGTTCTTATCATGGCTCCTGTTTCCCTGTGCATGGTGTGTAGTATCAGGGCCAGGTTCTTGTCATGGCTCCTGTTTCCCTTGTGCATGGTGTGAAGTATCAGGGCCAAGCTCTTGTCATGGCTCCTGTTTCCCCTGTGTATGGTGTGTAGTATCAGGGCCAGGTTCTTGTCATGGCTCCTGTTTCCCCTGTGCATGGTGTGTAGTATCAGGGGCAGGTTCTTGTCATGGCTCATGTTTCCCCTGTGCACGGTGTGTAGTATGAGGGCCAGGTTCTTGTCATGGCTCCTGTTTCAACTGTGCATGTTGTGTAGTATCAGGGCAAGGTTCTTGTCATAGCTCCTGTTTCCGTTGTGCATGTTGTGTAGCATCAGAGCCAGGTTCTTATCATGGCTTCGGTTTCCCATGTGCATGGTGTGTATCATCAGGGCCAGGTTCTTGTCATGGCTCCTGTTTCCCTGTGCATGGTGTGCAGCATCAGGGCCAGGTTCTTGTCATGGCTCCTGTTTCCGTTGTGCATGTTGTGTAGCATCAGAGCCAGGTTCTTATCATGGCTTCGGTTTCCCATGTGCATGGTGTGTAGCATCAGGGCCAGGTTCTTGTCATGGCTCCTGTTTTCCTGTGCATGGTGTGTAGCATCAGGGCCAGGTTCTTGTCATGGCTCCTGTTTCCCCTGTGCATGGTGTGTAGTATCAGGGCCAGTTTCTTGTCATGGCTCCTGTTTCCCCTGTGCATGGTGTGTAGCATCAGGGCCAGGTTCTTCTCATGGCTCCTGTTTCCACTGGGCATGTTGTGTAGCATCAGGGCCAGGTTCTTGTCATGGCTCCTGTTTCCCCTGTGCATGGTGTGTAGCATCAGGGCCAGGTTCTTGTCATGGCTCCTGTTTCCCATGTGCATGGTGTGTAGTATCAGGGCCAGGTTCTTGTCATGGCTCCTGTTTCCCCTGTGCATGGTGTGTAGTATCAGGGCCAGGTTCTTGTCATGGCTCCTGTTTTCCCTGTGCACGGTGTGTAGTATGAGGGCCAGGTTCTTGTCATGGCTCCTGTTTCCCTGTGCATGCTGTGTAGCATCAGGGCCATGTTCTTGTCATGGCTCCTGTTTCCCCTGTGCATGGTGTGTAGTATCAGGGACAGGTTCTTGTCATGGCTCCTGTTTCCCCTGTGCATGGTGTGTAGTATCAGGGACAGGTTCTTCTCATGGATCCTGTTTCCCCTGTGCATGGTGTGTAGTATCAGGGCCAGGTTCTTGTCATGGCTCCTGTTTCCCCCGTGCATGGTGTGTAGCATTAGGGCCAGGTTCTTGTCATGAGTCCTGTTTCCCCTGTGCATGGGCCAGGTTCTTGTCATGGCTCCTGTTTCCCTGTGCATGGTGTGTAGCATCAGGGCCATGTTCTTGTCATGGCTCCTGTTTCCCCTGTGCATGGTGTGTAGTATCAGGGACAGGTTCTTGTCATGGCTCCTGTTTCCCATGTGCATGGTGTGTAGTATCAGGGACAGGTTCTTCTCATGGCTCCTGTTTCCCCTGTGCATGGTGTGTAGTATCAGGGCCAGGTTCTTGTCATGGCTTCTGTTTCCCCTGTGCATGGTGTGTAGCATCAGGGCCAGGTTGTTGTCATGGCTCCTGTTTCCCCTGTGCATGTTGTGTAGCATCAGGGCCAGGTTTTTCTCATGGCTCCTGTTTCCCCTGTGCATGGTGTGTAGCATCAGGGCCAGGTTTTTGTCATGGCTCCTGTTTCCCCTGTGCATGGTGTGTAGCATCAGGGCCAGGTTCTTGTCATGGCTCCTGTTTCCCCTGTGCATTGTGTGTAGCATCAGGGCCAGGTTCTTGTCATGGCTCCTGTTTCCCCTGTGCATGGTGTGTAGTATCAGGGCCAGGTTCTTGTCATGGCTCCTGTTTCCCCTGTGCATGGTGTGTAGTATCAAGGCCAGGTTCTTGTCATGGTTCCTGTTTCCCCTGTGCATGGTGTGTAGTATCAGGGCCAGGTTCTTGTCATGGCTCCTGTTTCCCCTGTGCACGGTGTGTAGTATCAGGGCCAGGTTCTTGTCATGGCTCCTGTTTCCCCTGTGCACGGTGTGTAGTATCAGGGCCAGGTTCTTGTCATGGCTCCTGTTTCCCCTGTGCATGGTGTGTAGCATCAGGGCCAGGTTCTTGTCATGGCTCCCGTTTCCCCTGTGCATGGGCCAGGTTCTTATCATGGCTCCTGTTTCCCCTGTGCATGGTGTGTAGCATCAAGGCCAAGTTCTTGTCATGGCTCCTGTTTCCCCTGTGCATGGGCCAGGTTCTTATCATGGCTCCTGTTTCCCCTGTGCACGGTGTATAGTATCAGGGCCAGGTTCTTGTCATGGCTCCTGTTTCCCCTGTGCATGGTGTGTAGCATCAGGGCCAATTTCTTGTCATGGCTCCTGTTTCCCCTGTGCACGGGCCAGGTTCTTATCATGGTTCCTGTTTCCCTGTGCATGGTGTGTAGTATCAGGGCCAGGTTCTTGTCATGGCTCCTGTTTCCCTTGTGCATGGTGTGAAGTATCAGGGCCAAGCTCTTGTCATGGCTCCTGTTTCCCCTGTGCATGGTGTGTAGTATCAGGGCCAGGTTCTTGTCATGGCTCCTGTTTCCCCTGTGCATGGTGTGTAGTATCAGGGCCAGGTTCTTGTCATGGCTCATGTTTCCCCTGTGCACGGTGTGTAGTATGAGGGCCAGGTTCATGTCATGGCTCCTGTTTCCTCTGTGCATGATGTGTAGTATCAGGGCAAGGTTCTTGTCATGGCTCCTGTTTCCCCTGTGCATGGTGTGTAGCATCAGGGCCAGGTTCTTGTCATGGCTCCTGTTTCCCCTGTGCATGGTGTGTAGCATCAGGGCCAAGTTCTTGTCATGGCTCCTGTTTCCCCTGTGCATGGGCCAGGTTCTTATCATGGCTCCTGTTTCCCCTGTGCATGGTGTGTAGTATCAGGGACAGGTTCTTGTCATGGCTCCTGTTTCCCCTGTGCATGGTGTGTAGTATCAGGGCCAGGTTCTTGTCATGGCTCCTGTTTCCCCTGTGCACGGTGTGTAGTATCAGGGCCAGGTTCTTGTCATGGCTCCTGTTTCCCCTGTGCACGGTGTGTAGTATCAGGGCCAGGTTCTTGTCATGGCTCCTGTTTCCCCTGTGCATGATGTGTAGTATCAGGGCAAGGTTCTTGTCATGGCTCCTGTTTCCCCTGTGCATGGTGTGTAGCATCAGGGCCAGGTTCTTGTCATGGCTCCTGTTTCCGTTGTGAATGTTGTGTAGCGTCAGAGCCAGGTTCTTGTCATGGCTCCTGTTTCCCCTGTGCATGGTGTGTAGTATCAGGGGCAGGTTCTTGTCATGGCTCATGTTTCCCCTGTGCACGGTGTGTAGTATGAGGGCCAGGTTCTTGTCATGGCTCCTGTTTCACCTGTGCATGGTGTGCAGTATCAGGAACAGGTTATTCTCATGGCTCCTGTTTCCCCTGTGCATGGTGTGTAGTATCAGGGCCAGGTTCTTGTCATGGCTTCTGTTTCCCCTGTGCATGGTGTGTAGCATCAGGGCCAGGTTGTTGTCATGGCTCCTGTTTCCCCTGTGCATGTTGTGTAGCATCAGGGCCAGGTTCTTCTCATGGCTCCTGTTTCCCCTGTGCATGGTGTGTAGCATCAGGGCAAGGTTCTTGTCATGGCTCCTGTTTCCCCTGTGCATGGTGTGTAGTATCAGGGCCAGGTTCTTGTCATGGCTCCTGTTTCCCCTGTGCATGTTGTGTAGCATCAGGGCCAGGTTCTTCTCATGGCTCCTGTTTCCCCTGTGCATGGTGTGTAGCATCAGGGCAAGGTTCTTGTCATGGCTCCTGTTTCCCCTGTGCATGGTGTGTAGTATCAGGGCCAGGTTCTTTTCATGGCTCCTGTTTCCCCTGTGCATGGTGTGTAGTATCAAGGCCAGGTTCTTGTCATGGTTCCTGTTTCCCCTGTGCATGGTGAGTAGTATCAGGGCCAGGTTCTTGTCATGGCTCCTGTTTCCCCTGTGCACGGTGTGTAGTATCAGGGCCAGGTTCTTGTCATGGCTCCTGTTTCCCCTGTGCACGGTGTGTAGTATCAGGGCCAGGTTCTTGTCATGGCTCCTGTTTCCCCTGTGCATGGTGTGTAGCATCAGGGCCAAGTTCTTGTCATGGCTCCTGTTTCCCCTGTGCATGGGCCAGGTTCTTGTCATGGCTTCTGTTTCCCCTGTGCATGGTGTGTAGCATCAGGGCCAGGTTCTTGTCATGGCTCCTGTTTCCCCTGTGCATGGTGTGTAGTATCAGGGCCAGGTTCTTGTCATGGCTCCTGTTTCCCCTGTGCATGGTGTGTAGTATCAAGGCCAGGTTCTTGTCATGGTTCCTGTTTCCCCTGTGCATGGTGTGTAGTATCAGGGCCAGGTTCTTGTCATGGCTCCTGTTTCCCCTGTGCACGGTGTGTAGTATCAGGGCCAGGTTCTTGTCATGGCTCCTGTTTCCCCTGTGCACGGTGTGTAGTATCAGGGCCAGGTTCTTGTCATGGCTCCTGTTTCCCCTGTGCATGGTGTGTAGCATCAGGACCAGGTTCTTGTCATGGCTCCTGTTTCCCCTGTGCATGGGCCAGGTTCTTATCATGGCTCCTGTTTCCCCTGTGCATTTTGTGTAGCATCAAGGCCAAGTTCTTGTCATGGCTCCTGTTTCCCCTGTGCATGGGCCAGGTTCTTATCATGGCTCCTGTTTCCCCTGTGCACGGTGTATAGTATCAGTGCCAGGTTCTTGTCATGGCTCCTGTTTCCCCTGTGCATGGTGTGTAGCATCAGGGCCAATTTCTTGTCATGGCTCCTGTTTCCCCTGTGCATGGGCCAGGTTCTTATCATGGTTCCTGTTTCCCTGTGCATGGTGTGTAGTATCAGGGCCAGGTTCTTGTCATGGCTCCTGTTTCCCCTGTGCATGGTGTGTAGTATCAGGGACAGGTTCTTGTAATGGCTCCTGTTTCCCCTGTGCATGGTGTGTAGTATCAGGGACAGGTTCTTGTCATGGCTCCTGTTTCCCCTGTGCATGGTGTGTAGCATCAGGGCCAGGTTCTTGTCATGGCTCCTGTTTCCGTTGTGCATGTTGTGTAGCATCAGAGCCAGGTTCTTATCATGGCTTCGGTTTCCCATGTGCATGGTGTGTAGCATCAGGGCCAGGTTCTTGTCATGGCTCCTGTTTCCCTGTGCATGGTGTGTAGCATCAGGGCCAGGTTCTTGTCATGGCTCATGTTTCCCCTGTGCACGGTGTGTAGTATGAGGGCAAGGTTCATGTCATGGCTCCTGTTTCCTCTGTGCATGATGTGTAGTATCAGGGCAAGGTTCTTGTCATGGCTCCTGTTTCCCCTGTGCATGGTGTGTAGCATCAGGGCCAGGTTCTTGTCATGGCTCCTGTTTCCCCTGTGCATGGTGTGTAGCATCAGGGCCAAGTTCTTGTCATGGCTCCTGTTTCCCCTGTGCATGGGCCAGGTTCTTATCATGGCTCCTGTTTCCCCTGTGCATGGTGTGTAGTATCAGGGACAGGTTCGTCTCATGGCTCCTGTTTCCCCTGTGCATGGTGTGTAGTATCAGGGCCAGGTTCTTGTCATGGCTCCTGTTTCCCCTGTGCACGGTGTGTAGTATCAGGGCCAGGTTCTTGTCATGGCTCCTGTTTCCCCTGTGCACGGTGTGTAGTATCAGGGCCAGGTTCTTGTCATGGCTCCTGTTTCCCCTGTGCATGATGTGTAGTATCAGGGCAAGGTTCTTGTCATGGCTCCTGTTTCCCCTGTGCATGGTGTGTAGCATCAGGGCCAGGTTCTTGTCATGGCTCCTGTTTCCGTTGTGAATGTTGTGTAGCGTCAGAGCCAGGTTCTTGTCATGGCTCCTGTTTCCCCTGTGCATGGTGTGTAGTATCAGGGGCAGGTTCTTGTCATGGCTCATGTTTCCCCTGTGCACGGTGTGTAGTATGAGGGCCAGGTTCTTGTCATGGCTCCTGTTTCACCTGTGCATGGTGTGCAGTATCAGGAACAGGTTCTTCTCATGGCTCCTGTTTCCCCTGTGCATGGTGTGTAGTATCAGGGCCAGGTTCTTGTCATGGCTTCTGTTTCCCCTGTGCATGGTGTGTAGCATCAGGGCCAGGTTTTTGTCATGGCTCCTGTTTCCCCTGTGCATGTTGTGTAGCATCAGGGCCAGGTTCTTCTCATGGCTCCTGTTTCCCCTGTGCATGGTGTGTAGCATCAGGGCAAGGTTCTTGTCATGGCTCCTGTTTCCCCTGTGCATGGTGTGTAGTATCAGGGCCAGGTTCTTGTTATGGCTCCTGTTTCCCCTGTGCATGGTGTGTAGTATCAAGGCCAGGTTCTTGTCATGGTTCCTGTTTCCCCTGTGCATGGTGTGTAGTATCAGGGCCAGGTTCTTGTCATGGCTCCTGTTTCCCCTGTGCACGGTGTGTAGTATCAGGGCCAGGTTCTTGTCATGGCTCCTGTTTCCCCTGTGCACGGTGTGTAGTATCAGGGCCAGGTTCTTGTCATGGCTCCTGTTTCCCCTGTGCACGGTGTGTAGTATCAGGGCCAGGTTCTTGTCTTGGCTCCTGTTTCCCCTGTGCATGGTGTGTAGCATCAGGGCCAAGTTCTTGTCATGGCTCCTGTTTCCCCTGTGCATGGGCCAGGTTCTTATCATGGCTCCTGTTTCCCCTGTGCACGGTGTGTAGTATCAGGGCCAGGTTCTTGTCATGGCTCCTGTTTCCCCTGTGCATGGTGTGAAGCATCAGGGCCAAGTTTTTGTCATGGCTCCTGTTTCTCCTGTGCATGGGCCAGGTTCTTATCATGGCTCCTGTTTCCCTGTGCATGGTGTGTAGTATCAGGGCCAGGTTCTTGTCATGGCTCCTGTTTCCCTTGTGCATGGTGTGAAGTATCAGGGCCAAGCTCTTGTCATGGCTCCTGTTTCCCCTGTGCATGGTGTGTAGTATCAGGGCCAGGTTCTTGTCATGGCTCCTGTTTCCCCTGTGCATGGTGTGTAGTATCAGGGCCAGGTTCTTGTCATGGCTCATGTTTCCCCTGTGCACGGTGTGTAGTATGAGGGCCAGGTTCATGTCATGGCTCCTGTTTCCCCTGTGCATGATGTGTAGTATCAGGGCAAGGTTCTTGTCATGGCTCCTGTTTCCCCTGTGCATGGTGTGTAGCATCAGGGCCAGGTTCTTGTCATGGCTCCTGTTTCCGTTGTGCATGTTGTGTAGCATCAGAGCCAGGTTCTTGTCATGGCTCCTGTTTCCCCTGTGCACGGTGTGTAGTATCAGGGCCAGGTTCTTGTCATGGCTCCTGTTTCCCCTGTGCATGGTGTGTAGCATCAGGGCCAAGTTCTTGTCATGGCTCCTGTTTCCCCTGTGCATGGGCCAGGTTCTTATCATGGCTCCTGTTTCCCCTGTGCACGGTGTGTAGTATCAGGGCCAGGTTCTTGTCATGGCTCCTGTTTCCCCTGTGCATGGTGTGAAGCATCAGGGCCAAGTTCTTGTCATGGCTCCTGTTTCCCCTGTGCATGGGCCAGGTTCTTATCATGGCTCCTGTTTCCCTGTGCATGGTGTGTAGTATCAGGGCCAGGTTCTTGTCATGGCTCCTGTTTCCCTTGTGCATGGTGTGAAGTATCAGGGCCAAGCTCTTGTCATGGCTCCTGTTTACCCTGTGTATGGTGTGTAGTATCAGGGCCAGGTTCTTGTCATGGCTCCTGTTTCCCCTGTGCATGGTGTGTAGTATCAGGGGCAGGTTCTTGTCATGGCTCATGTTTCCCCTGTGCACGGTGTGTAGTATGAGGGCCAGGTTCTTGTCATGGCTCCTGTTTCAACTGTGCATGTTGTGTAGTATCAGGGCAAGGTTCTTGTCATAGCTCCTGTTTCCGCTGTACATGTTGTGTAGCATCAGAGCCAGGTTCTTATCATGGCTTCGGTTTCCCATGTGCATGGTGTGTAGCATCAGGGCCAGGTTCTTGTCATGGCTCCTGTTTCCCTGTGCATGGTGTGTAGCATCAGGGCCAGGTTCTTGTCATGGCTCCTGTTTCCGTTGTGCATGTTGTGTAGCATCAGAGCCAGGTTCTTATCATGGCTTCGGTTTCCCATGTGCATGGTGTGTAGCATCAGGGCCAGGTTCTTGTCATGGCTCCTGTTTCCCTGTGCATGGTGTGTAGCATCAGGGCCAGGTTCTTGTCATGGCTCCTGTTTTCCTGTGCATGGTGTGTAGCATCAGGGCCAGGTTCTTGTCATGGCTCCTGTTTCCCCTGTGCATGGTGTGTAGTATCAGGGCCAGTTTCTTGTCATGGCTCCTGTTTCCCCTGTGCATGGTGTGTAGCATCAGGGCCAGGTTCTTGTCATGGCTCCTGTTTCCACTGGGCATGTTGTGTAGCATCAGGGCCAGGTTCTTGTCATGGCTCCTGTTTCCCCTGTGCATGGTGTGTAGCATCAGGGCCAGGTTCTTGTCATGGCTTCTGTTTCCCATGTGCATGGTGTGTAGTATCAGGGCCAGGTTCTTGTCATGGCTCCTGTTTCCCCTGTGCATGGTGTGTAGTATCAGGGCCAGGTTCTTGTCATGGCTCCTGTTTTCCCTGTGCACGGTGTGTAGTATGAGGGCCAGGTTCTTGTCATGGCTCCTGTTTCCCTGTGCATGCTGTGTAGCATCAGGGCCATGTTCTTGTCATGGCTCCTGTTTCCCCTGTGCATGGTGTGTAGTATCAGGGACAGGTTCTTGTCATGGCTCCTGTTTCCCCTGTGCATGGTGTGTAGTATCAGGGACAGGTTCTTCTCATGGATCCTGTTTCCCCTGTGCATGGTGTGTAGTATCAGGGCCAGGTTCTTGTCATGGCTCCTGTTTCCCCCGTGCATGGTGTGTAGCATTAGGGCCAGGTTCTTGTCATGAGTCCTGTTTCCCCTGTGCATGGGCCAGGTTCTTGTCATGGCTCCTGTTTCCCTGTGCATGGTGTGTAGCATCAGGGCCATGTTCTTGTCATGGCTCCTGTTTCCCCTGTGCATGGTGAGTATTATCAGGGACAGGTTCTTGTCATGGCTCATGTTTCCCATGTGCATGGTGTGTAGTATCAGGGACAGGTTCTTCTCATGGCTCCTGTTTCCCCTGTGCATGGTGTGTAGTATCAGGGCCAGGTTCTTGTCATGGCTTCTGTTTCCCCTGTGCATGGTGTGTAGCATCAGGGCCAGGTTGTTGTCATGGCTCCTGTTTCCCCTGTGCATGTTGTGTAGCATCAGGGCCAGGTTTTTCTCATGGCTCCTGTTTCCCCTGTGCATGGTGTGTAGCATCAGGGCCAGGTTTTTGTCATGGCTCCTGTTTCCCCTGTGCATGGTGTGTAGCATCAGGGCCAGGTTCTTGTCATGGCTCCTGTTTCCCCTGTGCATTGTGTGTAGCATCAGGGCCAGGTTCTTGTCATGGCTCCTGTTTCCCCTGTGCATGGTGTGTAGTATCAGGGCCAGGTTCTTGTCATGGCTCCTGTTTCCCCTGTGCATGGTGTGTAGTATCAAGGCCAGGTTCTTGTCATGGTTCCTGTTTCCCCTGTGCATGGTGTGTAGTATCAGGGCCAGGTTCTTGTCATGGCTCCTGTTTCCCCTGTGCACGGTGTGTAGTATCAGGGCCAGGTTCTTGTCATGGCTCCTGTTTCCCCTGTGCACGGTGTGTAGTATCAGGGCCAGGTTCTTGTCATGGCTCCTGTTTCCCCTGTGCATGGTGTGTAGCATCAGGGCCAGGTTCTTGTCATGGCTCCTGTTTCCCCTGTGCATGGGCCAGGTTCTTATCATGGCTCCTGTTTCCCCTGTGCATGGTGTGTAGCATCAAGGCCAAGTTTTTGTCATGGCTCCTGTTTCCCCTGTGCATGGGCCAGGTTCTTATCATGGCTCCTGTTTCCCCTGTGCACGGTGTATAGTATCAGGGCCAGGTTCTTGTCATGGCTCCTGTTTCCCCTGTGCATGGTGTGTAGCATCAGGGCCAATTTCTTGTCATGGCTCCTGTTTCCCCTGTGCATGGGCCAGGTTCTTATCATGGTTCCTGTTTCCCTGTGCATGGTGTGTAGTATCAGGGCCAGGTTCTTGTCATGGCTCCTGTTTCCCTTGTGCATGGTGTGAAGTATCAGGGCCAAGCTCTTGTCATGGCTCCTGTTTCCCCTGTGCATGGTGTGTAGTATCAGGGCCAGGTTCTTGTCATGGCTCCTGTTTCCCCTGTGCATGGTGTGTAGTATCAGGGCCAGGTTCTTGTCATGGCTCCTGTTTCCCCTGTGCACGGTGTGTAGTATCAGGGCCAGGTTCTTGTCATGGCTCCTGTTTCCCCTGTGCACGGTGTGTAGTATCAGGGCCAGGTTCTTGTCTTGGCTCCTGTTTCCCCTGTGCATGGTGTGTAGCATCAGGGCCAAGTTCTTGTCATGGCTCCTGTTTCCCCTGTGCATGGGCCAGGTTCTTATCATGGCTCCTGTTTCCCCTGTGCACGGTGTGTAGTATCAGGGCCAGGTTCTTGTCATGGCTCCTGTTTCCCCTGTGCATGGTGTGAAGCATCAGGGCCAAGTTTTTGTCATGGCTCCTGTTTCTCCTGTGCATGGGCCAGGTTCTTATCATGGCTCCTGTTTCCCTGTGCATGGTGTGTAGTATCAGGGCCAGGTTCTTGTCATGGCTCCTGTTTCCCTTGTGCATGGTGTGAAGTATCAGGGCCAAGCTCTTGTCATGGCTCCTGTTTCCCCTGTGCATGGTGTGTAGTATCAGGGCCAGGTTCTTGTCATGGCTCCTGTTTCCCCTGTGCATGGTGTGTAGTATCAGGGCCAGGTTCTTGTCATGGCTCATGTTTCCCCTGTGCACGGTGTGTAGTATGAGGGCCAGGTTCATGTCATTGCTCCTGTTTCCCCTGTGCATGATGTGTAGTATCAGGGCAAGGTTCTTCTCATGGCTCCTGTTTCCCCTGTGCATGGTGTGTAGCATCAGGGCCAGGTTCTTGTCATGGCTCCTGTTTCCGTTGTGCATGTTGTGTAGCATCAGAGCCAGGTTCTTGTCATGGCTCCTGTTTCCCCTGTGCACGGTGTGTAGTATCAGGGCCAGGTTCTTGTCATGGCTCCTGTTTCCCCTGTGCATGGTGTGTAGCATCAGGGCCAAGTTCTTGTCATGGCTCCTGTTTCCCCTGTGCATTGGCCAGGTTCTTATCATGGCTCCTGTTTCCCCTGTGCACGGTGTGTAGTATCAGGGCCAGGTTCTTGTCATGGCTCCTGTTTCCCCTGTGCATAGTGTGAAGCATCAGGGCCAAGTTCTTGTCATGGCTCCTGTTTCCCCTGTGCATGGGCCAGGTTCTTATCATGGCTCCTGTTTCCCTGTGCATGGTGTGTAGTATCAGGGCCAGGTTCTTGTCATGGCTCCTGTTTCCCTTGTGCATGGTGTGAAGTATCAGGGCCAAGCTCTTGTCATGGCTCCTGTTTCCCCTGTGTATGGTGTGTAGTATCAGGGCCAGGTTCTTGTCATGGCTCCTGTTTCCCCTGTGCATGGTGTGTAGTATCAGGGGCAGGTTCTTGTCATGGCTCATGTTTCCCCTGTGCACGGTGTGTAGTATGAGGGCCAGGTTCTTGTCATGGCTCCTGTTTCAACTGTGCATGTTGTGTAGTATCAGGGCAAGGTTCTTGTCATAGCTCCTGTTTCCGTTGTGCATGTTGTGTAGCATCAGAGCCAGGTTCTTATCATGGCTTCGGTTTCCCATGTGCATGGTGTGTATCATCAGGGCCAGGTTCTTGTCATGGCTCCTGTTTCCCTGTGCATGGTGTGTAGCATCAGGGCCAGGTTCTTGTCATGGCTCCTGTTTCCGTTGTGCATGTTGTGTAGCATCAGAGCCAGGTTCTTATCATGGCTTCGGTTTCCCATGTGCATGGTGTGTAGCATCAGGGCCAGGTTCTTGTCATGGCTCCTGTTTTCCTGTGCATGGTGTGTAGCATCAGGGCCAGGTTCTTGTCATGGCTCCTGTTTCCCCTGTGCATGGTGTGTAGTATCAGGGCCAGTTTCTTGTCATGGCTCCTGTTTCCCCTGTGCATGGTGTGTAGCATCAGGGCCAGGTTCTTCTCATGGCTCCTGTTTCCACTGGGCATGTTGTGTAGCATCAGGGCCAGGTTCTTGTCATGGCTCCTGTTTCCCCTGTGCATGGTGTGTAGCATCAGGGCCAGGTTCTTGTCATGGCTTCTGTTTCCCATGTGCATGGTGTGTAGTATCAGGGCCAGGTTCTTGTCATGGCTCCTGTTTCCCCTGTGCATGGTGTGTAGTATCAGGGCCAGGTTCTTGTCATGGCTCCTGTTTTCCCTGTGCACGGTGTGTAGTATGAGGGCCAGGTTCTTGTCATGGCTCCTGTTTCCCTGTGCATGCTGTGTAGCATCAGGGCCATGTTCTTGTCATGGCTCCTGTTTCCCCTGTGCATGGTGTGTAGTATCAGGGACAGGTTCTTGTCATGGCTCCTGTTTCCCCTGTGCATGGTGTGTAGTATCAGGGACAGGTTCTTCTCATGGATCCTGTTTCCCCTGTGCATGGTGTGTAGTATCAGGGCCAGGTTCTTGTCATGGCTCCTGTTTCCCCCGTGCATGGTGTGTAGCATTAGGGCCAGGTTCTTGTCATGAGTCCTGTTTCCCCTGTGCATGGGCCAGGTTCTTGTCATGGCTCCTGTTTCCCTGTGCATGGTGTGTAGCATCAGGGCCATGTTCTTGTCATGGCTCCTGTTTCCCCTGTGCATGGTGTGTAGTATCAGGGACAGGTTCTTGTCATGGCTCCTGTTTCCCATGTGCATGGTGTGTAGTATCAGGGACAGGTTCTTCTCATGGCTCCTGTTTCCCCTGTGCATGGTGTGTAGTATCAGGGCCAGGTTCTTGTCATGGCTTCTGTTTCCCCTGTGCATGGTGTGTAGCATCAGGGCCAGGTTGTTGTCATGGCTCCTGTTTCCCCTGTGCATGTTGTGTAGCATCAGGGCCAGGTTTTTCTCATGGCTCCTGTTTCCCCTGTGCATGGTGTGTAGCATCAGGGCCAGGTTTTTGTCATGGCTCCTGTTTCCCCTGTGCATGGTGTGTAGCATCAGGGCCAGGTTCTTGTCATGGCTCCTGTTTCCCCTGTGCATTGTGTGTAGCATCAGGGCCAGGTTCTTGTCATGGCTCCTGTTTCCCCTGTGCATGGTGTGTAGTATCAGGGCCAGGTTCTTGTCATGGCTCCTGTTTCCCCTGTGCATGGTGTGTAGTATCAAGGCCAGGTTCTTGTCATGGTTCCCGTTTCCCCTGTGCATGGTGTGTAGTATCAGGGCCAGGTTCTTGTCATGGCTCCTGTTTCCCCTGTGCACGGTGTGTAGTATCAGGGCCAGGTTCTTGTCATGGCTCCTGTTTCCCCTGTGCACGGTGTGTAGTATCAGGGCCAGGTTCTTGTCATGGCTCCTGTTTCCCCTGTGCATGGTGTGTAGCATCAGGGCCAGGTTCTTGTCATGGCTCCCGTTTCCCCTGTGCATGGGCCAGGTTCTTATCATGGCTCCTGTTTCCCCTGTGCATGGTGTGTAGCATCAAGGCCAAGTTCTTGTCATGGCTCCTGTTTCCCCTGTGCATGGGCCAGGTTCTTATCATGGCTCCTGTTTCCCCTGTGCACGGTGTATAGTATCAGGGCCAGGTTCTTGTCATGGCTCCTGTTTCCCCTGTGCATGGTGTGTAGCATCAGGGCCAATTTCTTGTCATGGCTCCTGTTTCCCCTGTGCACGGGCCAGGTTCTTATCATGGTTCCTGTTTCCCTGTGCATGGTGTGTAGTATCAGGGCCAGGTTCTTGTCATGGCTCCTGTTTCCCTTGTGCATGGTGTGAAGTATCAGGGCCAAGCTCTTGTCATGGCTCCTGTTTCCCCTGTGCATGGTGTGTAGTATCAGGGCCAGGTTCTTGTCATGGCTCCTGTTTCCCCTGTGCATGGTGTGTAGTATCAGGGCCAGGTTCTTGTCATGGCTCATGTTTCCCCTGTGCACGGTGTGTAGTATGAGGGCCAGGTTCATGTCATGGCTCCTGTTTCCTCTGTGCATGATGTGTAGTATCAGGGCAAGGTTCTTGTCATGGCTCCTGTTTCCCCTGTGCATGGTGTGTAGCATCAGGGCCAGGTTCTTGTCATGGCTCCTGTTTCCCCTGTGCATGGTGTGTAGCATCAGGGCCAAGTTCTTGTCATGGCTCCTGTTTCCCCTGTGCATGGGCCAGGTTCTTATCATGGCTCCTGTTTCCCCTGTGCATGGTGTGTAGTATCAGGGACAGGTTCTTGTCATGGCTCCTGTTTCCCCTGTGCATGGTGTGTAGTATCAGGGCCAGGTTCTTGTCATGGCTCCTGTTTCCCCTGTGCACGGTGTGTAGTATCAGGGCCAGGTTCTTGTCATGGCTCCTGTTTCCCCTGTGCATGGTGTGTAGTATCAGGGCCAGGTTCTTGTCATGGCTCCTGTTTCCCCTGTGCATGATGTGTAGTATCAGGGCAAGGTTCTTGTCATGGCTCCTGTTTCCCCTGTGCATGGTGTGTAGCATCAGGGCCAGGTTCTTGTCATGGCTCCTGTTTCCGTTGTGAATGTTGTGTAGCGTCAGAGCCAGGTTCTTGTCATGGCTCCTGTTTCCCCTGTGCATGGTGTGTAGTATCAGGGGCAGGTTCTTGTCATGGCTCATGTTTCCCCTGTGCACGGTGTGTAGTATGAGGGCCAGGTTCTTGTCATGGCTCCTGTTTCACCTGTGCATGGTGTGCAGTATCAGGAACAGGTTATTCTCATGGCTCCTGTTTCCCCTGTGCATGGTGTGTAGTATCAGGGCCAGGTTCTTGTCATGGCTTCTGTTTCCCCTGTGCATGGTGTGTAGCATCAGGGCCAGGTTGTTGTCATGGCTCCTGTTTCCCCTGTGCATGTTGTGTAGCATCAGGGCCAGGTTCTTCTCATGGCTCCTGTTTCCCCTGTGCATGGTGTGTAGCATCAGGGCAAGGTTCTTGTCATGGCTCCTGTTTCCCCTGTGCATGGTGTGTAGTATCAGGGCCAGGTTCTTGTCATGGCTCCTGTTTCCCCTGTGCATGTTGTGTAGCATCAGGGCCAGGTTCTTCTCATGGCTCCTGTTTCCCCTGTGCATGGTGTGTAGCATCAGGGCAAGGTTCTTGTCATGGCTCCTGTTTCCCCTGTGCATGGTGTGTAGTATCAGGGCCAGGTTCTTTTCATGGCTCCTGTTTCCCCTGTGCATGGTGTGTAGTATCAAGGCCAGGTTCTTGTCATGGTTCCTGTTTCCCCTGTGCATGGTGAGTAGTATCAGGGCCAGGTTCTTGTCATGGCTCCTGTTTCCCCTGTGCACGGTGTGTAGTATCAGGGCCAGGTTCTTGTCATGGCTCCTGTTTCCCCTGTGCACGGTGTGTAGTATCAGGGCCAGGTTCTTGTCATGGCTCCTGTTTCCCCTGTGCATGGTGTGTAGCATCAGGGCCAAGTTCTTGTCATGGCTCCTGTTTCCCCTGTGCATGGGCCAAGTTCTTATCATGGCTCCTGTTTCCCCTGTGCATGGTGTGTAGTATCAGGGACAGGTTCTTCTCATGGCTCCTGTTTCCCCTGTACATGGTGTGTAGTATCAGGGACAGGTTCTTGTCATGGCTCCTGTTTCCCCTGTGCATGGTGTGTAGTATCAGGGACAGGTTCTTCTCATGGCTCCTGTTTCCCCTGTACATGGTGTGTAGTATCAGGGCCAGGTTCTTGTCATGGCTCCTGTTTCCCCTGTGCATGGTGTGTAGTATCAGGGCCAGGTTCTTGTCATGGCTCCTGTTTCCCCTGTGCACGGTGTGTAGTATCAGGGCCAGGTTCTTGTCATGGCTCCTGTTTCCCCTGTGCATGGTGTGTAGCATCAGGGCCAAGTTCTTGTCATGGCTCCTGTTTCCCCTGTGCATGGGCCAGGTTCTTATCATGGCTCCTGTTTCCCCTGTGCATGGTGTGTAGTATCAGGGACAGGTTCTTGTCATGGCTCCTGTTTCCCCTGTGCATGGTGTGAAGTATCAGGGACAGGTTCTTCTAATGGCTCCTGTTTCCCCTGTGCATGGTGTGTAGTATCAGGGCCAGGTTCTTGTCATGGCTTCTGTTTCCCCTGTGCATGGTGTGTAGTATCAGGGCCAGGTTCTTGCCATGGCTCCTGTTTCCCCTGTGCATGGTGTGTAGTATCAAGGCCAGGTTCTTGTCATGGTTCCTGTTTCCCCTGTGCATGGTGTGTAGTATCAGGGCCAGGTTCTTGTCATGGCTCCTGTTTCCCCTGTGCACGGTGTGTAGTATCAGGGCCAGGTTCTTGTCATGGCTCCTGTTTCCCCTGCGCACGGTGTGTAGTATCAGGGCCAGGTTCTTGTCATGGCTCCTGTTTCCCCTGTGCATGGTGTGTAGCATCAGGGCCAAGTTCTTGTCATGGCTCCTGTTTCCCCTGTGCATGGGCCAGGTTATTATCATGGCTCCTGTTTCCCTGTGCATGGTGTGTAGTATCAGGGCCAGGTTCTTGTCATGGCTCCTGTTTCCCTTGTGCATGGTGTGTAGCATCAGGGCCATGTTCTTGTCATGGCTCCTGTTTGCCCTGTGCATGGTGTGTAGTATCAGGGACAGGTTCTTGTCATGGCTCCTGTTTCCCCTGTGCATGGTGTGTAGTATAAGGGACAGGTTCTTCTCATGGCTCCTGTTTCCCCTGTGCATGGTGTGTAGTATCAGGGCCAGGTTCTTGTCATGGCTTCTGTTTCCCCTGTGCATGGTGTGTAGCATCAGGGCCAGGTTCTTGTCATGACTCCTGTTTCCCCTGTGCATGTTGTGGAGCATCAGGGCCAGGTTCTTCTCATGGCTCCTGTTTCCCCTGTGCATGGTGTGTAGCATCAGGGCCAGGTTTTTGTCATGGCTCCTGTTTCCCCTGTGCATGGTGTGTAGCATCAGGGCTAGGTTCTTGTCATGGCTCCTGTTTCCCCTGTGCATGGTGTGTAGCATCAGGGCCAGGTTCTTGTCATGGCTCCTGTTTCCCTGTGCATGGGGTGTAGCATTAGGGCCACGTTCTTGTCATGGCTCCTATTTCCCTGTGCATGGTGTGTAGCATCATGGCCAGGTTCTTGTCATGGCTCCTGTTTCCCCTGTGCATGGGCCAGGTTATTATCATGGCTCCTGTTTCCCTGTGCATGGTGTGTAGTATCAGGGCCAGGTTCTTGTCATGGCTCCTGTTTCCCTTGTGCATGGTGTGTAGCATCAGGGCCATGTTCTTGTCATGGCTCCTGTTTGCCCTGTGCATGGTGTGTAGTATCAGGGACAGGTTCTTGTCATGGCTCCTGTTTCCCCTGTGCATGGTGTGTAGTATAAGGGACAGGTTCTTCTCATGGCTCCTGTTTCCCCTGTGCATGGTGTGTAGTATCAGGGCCAGGTTCTTGTCATGGCTTCTGTTTCCCCTGTGCATGGTGTGTAGCATCAGGGCCAGGTTCTTGTCATGACTCCTGTTTCCCCTGTGCATGTTGTGGAGCATCAGGGCCAGGTTCTTCTCATGGCTCCTGTTTCCCCTGTGCATGGTGTGTAGCATCAGGGCCAGGTTTTTGTCATGGCTCCTGTTTCCCCTGTGCATGGTGTGTAGCATCAGGGCTAGGTTCTTGTCATGGCTCCTGTTTCCCCTGTGCATGGTGTGTAGCATCAGGGCCAGGTTCTTGTCATGGCTCCTGTTTCCCTGTGCATGGGGTGTAGCATTAGGGCCACGTTCTTGTCATGGCTCCTATTTCCCTGTGCATGGTGTGTAGCATCATGGCCAGGTTCTTGTCATGGCTCCTGTTTCCCCTGTGCATGCATAGTTGCCAACAGTCCCTAATTTCCAGGGACAGTCCCTGGATTTTGTTGTATGTCCCTGGATTTTTTTTGTCCCTGGAAATGTCCCTGAAAATCTCCTTTTCACAACATTTGTTGTTTGCATATACTGTATATATACATACACATATACAGATAGATAGATGATAAATAGATATAGTGTATTATTTAAATATAATTCATTACTAATGGAATATTGTTATTATTATTGAATGGGTTCACATATTATTTGTCTTTCTAATTTTGATGCTGTGTTGTAAAAATAACCATATGCCAAGAATGTGTCCAGAGACTGGGTAGGTGTAAGAGCTTGGTGCTGTAATCTGTATAATAAACTATGGAGGTCTAAATTATACTATTACTTTCAAATGGGTGTGTTTTGATTGCAGAACTGAGTGGGCGGAGCAGTTGAACAGTAGGTCGTCAATACTCCAGTAACCCGCTTGCTTGCTCTGCTGCAAAGTGTCCCTGGAATTTTTTTTGAATTGTTGGCAACTATGTGCATGGTGTGTAGTATCAGGGCCAGGTTCTTGTCATGGCTCCTGTTTCCCCTGTGCTTGGTGTGTAGTATCAGGGCCAGCTTCTTGTCATGGCTCCTGTTTCCCCTATGCACGGTGTATAGTATCAGGGCCAGGTTCTTGTCATGGCTCCTGTTTCCCATGTGCATGGTGTGTAGTATCAGGGCTAGGTTCTTGTCATGGCTCCTGTTTCCCCTGTGCATGGTGTGTAGTATCAGGGCCAGGTTCTTGTCATGGCTCCTGTTTCCCCTGTTCATGGTGTGTAGTATCAGGGCCAGGTTCTTGTCATGGCTCCTGTTTCCCCTGTGCATGTTGTGTAGCATCAGGGCCAGGTTCTTCTCATGGCTCCTGTTTCCCCTGTACATGGTGTGTAGCATCAGGGCCAGATTTTTGCCATGGCTCCTGTTTCCCCTGTGCATGGTGTGTAGCATCAGGGCCAGGTTGTTTTCATGGCTCCTGTTTCCCCTGTCCAAGGTGTGTAGCATCAGGGCCAGGTTCTTGTCATGGCTCCCTTTTCCCTGTGCATGGGGTGTAACATTAGGGCCAGGTTCTTGTCATGGCTCCTGTTTCCCTGTGCATGGTGTGTAGCATCAGGGCCAGGTTCTTGTCATGGATCCTGTTTCCCCTCTGCATGGGCCAGGCTTTTGTCATGGCTCCTGTTTCCCCTGTGCATGGTGTGTAGTATCAGGGCCAGGTTCTTGTCATGGCTCCTGTTTCCCCTGGCATGGTGTGTAGTATCAGGGCCAGGTTCTTGTCATGGCTCCTGTTTCCCCTGTGCATGGTGTGTAGTATCAGGGCCAGGTTCTTGTCATGGCTCCTGTTTCCCCAGTGCATGGTGTGTAGTATCAGGGACAGGTTCTTCTCATGGCTCCTGTTTCCCCTGTGCATGGTGTGTATTATCAGGGCTAGGTTCTTGTCATGGCTCCTGTTTCCCCTGTGCATGGTGTGTAGTATCAGGGCCAGGTTCTTGTCATGGCTTCAGTTTCCTCTGTGCATGGTGTGTAGTATCAGGGCCAGGTTCTTGTCATGGCTCCTGTTTCCCCTGTGCATGGTGTGTAGTATCAGGGCCAGGTTCTTGTCATGGCTCCTGTTTCCCCTGTGCGTGGTGTGTAGTATCAGGGACAGGTTCTTGTCATGGCTCCTGTTTCCCCTGTGCATGGTGTGTAGTGTCAGGGCCAGGTTCTTGTCATGGCTCCTTTTTCCCCTGTGCATGGTGTGTAGTATCAGGGCCAGGTTCTTGTCATGGCTCCTGTTTCCCATGTGCATGGTGTGTAGCATCAGAGCCAGGTTCTTGTCATGGCTCCTGTTTCCCCTGTGCGTGGTGTGTAGTATCAGGGCCAGGTTCTTGTCATGGCTCCTGTTTCCCTGTGCATGGTGTGTAGCATCAGGGCCAGGTTCTTGTCATGGATCCTGTTTCCCCTTTGCATGGGCCAGGCTTTTGTCATGGCTCCTGTTTCCCCTGTGCATGGTGTGTAGTATCAGGGCCAGGTTCTTGTCATGGCTCCTGTTTCCCCTGTGCATGGTGTGTAGTATCAGGGCCAGGTTCTTGTCATGGCTCCTGTTTCCCCTGTGCATGGTGTTTAGTATCAGGGCCAGGTTCTTGTCATGGCTCCTGTTTCCCCAGTGCATGGTGTGTAGTATCAGGGACAGGTTCTTCTCATGGCTCCTGTTTCCCCTGTGCATGGTGTGTATTATCAGGGCTAGGTTCTTGTCATGGCTCCTGTTTCCCCTGTGCATGGTGTGTAGTATCAGGGCCAGGTTCTTGTCATGGCTTCTGTTTCCTCTGTGCATGGTGTGTAGTATCAGGGCCAGGTTCTTGTCATGGCTCCTGTTTCCCCTGTGCATGGTGTGTAGTATCAGGGCCAGGTTCTTGTCATGGCTCCTGTTTCCCCTGTGCATGGTGTGTAGTATCAGGGCCAGGTTCTTGTCATTGCTCCTGTTTCCCCTGTGCGTGGTGTGTAGTATCAGGGACAGGTTCTTGTCATGGCTCCTGTTTCCCCTGTGCATGGTGTGTAGTGTCAGGGCCAGGTTCTTGTCATGGCTCTTGTTTCCCCTGTGCATGGTGTGTAGTATCAGGGCCAGGTTCTTGTCATGGCTCCTGTTTCCCCTGTGCATGGTGTGTAGTATCAGGGCCAGGTTCTTGTCATGGCTCCTGTTTCCCATGTGCATGGTGTGTAGCATCAGAGCCAGGTTCTTGTCATGGCTCCTTTTTCTCCTGTGCATGGTGTGTAGTATCAGGGCCAGGTTCTTGTCATGGCTCCTGTTTCCCATGTGCATGGTGTGTAGCATCAGAGCCAGGTTCTTGTCATGGCTCCTTTTTCTCCTGTGCATGGTGTGTAGTATCAGGGCCAGGTTCTTGTCATGGCTCCTGTTTCCCCTGTGCGTGGTGTGTAGTATCAGGGCCAGGTTCTTGTCATGGCTCCTCTTTCCCTGTGCATGGTGTGTAGCATCAGGGCCAGGTTCTTGTCATGGATCCTGTTTCCCCTCTGCATGGGTCAGGCTTTTGTCATGGCTCCTGTTTCCCCTGTGCATGGTGTGTAGTATCAGGGCCAGGTTCTTGTCATGGCTCCTGTTTCCCCTGTGCATGGTGTGTAGTATCAGGGCCAGGTTCTTGTCATGGCTCCTGTTTCCCCTGTGCATGGTGTGTAGTATCAGGGCCAGGTTCTTGTCATGGCTCCTGTTTCCCCAGTGCATGGTGTGTAGTATCAGGGACAGGTTCTTCTCATGGCTCCTGTTTCCCCTGTGCATGGTGTGTATTATCAGGGCTAGGTTCTTGTCATGGCTCCTGTTTCCCCTGTGCATGGTGTGTAGTATCAGGGCCAGGTTCTTGTCATGGCTTCTGCTTCCTCTGTGCATGGTGTGTAGTATCAGGGCCAGGTTCTTGTCATGGCTCCTGTTTCCCCTGTGCATGGTGTGTAGTATCAGGGCCAGGTTCGTGTCATGGCTCCTGTTTCCCCTGTGCGTGGTGTGTAGTATCAGGGACAGGTTCTTGTCATGGCTCCTGTTTCCCCTGTGCATGGTGTGTAGTGTCAGGGCCAGGTTCTTGTCATGGCTCTTGTTTCCCCTGTGCATGGTGTGTAGTATCAGGGCCAGGTTCTTGTCATGGCTCCTGTTTCCCCTGTGCATGGTGTGTAGTATCAGGGCCAGGTTCTTGTCATGGCTCCTGTTTCCCATGTGCATGGTGTGTAGCATCAGAGCCAGGTTCTTGTCATGGCTCCTTTTTCCCCTGTGCATGGTGTGTAGTATCAGGGCCAGGTTCTTGTCATGGCTCCTGTTTCCCATGTGCATGGTGTGTAGCATCAGAGCCAGGTTCTTGTCATGGCTCCTGTTTCCCCTGTGCGTGGTGTGTAGTATCAGGGCCAGGTTCTTGTCATGGCTCCTGTTTCCCCTGTGCATGGTGTGTAGTATCAGGGCCAGGTTCTTGTCATGGGTCCTGTTTCCCTGTGCATGGTGTGTAGCATCAGGGCCAGGTTCTTGTCATGGCTCCTGTTTCCCCAGTGCATGGTGTGTAGTATCAGGGCCAGGTTCTTGTCATGGCTCCTGTTTCCCCTGTGCATGGTGGTTAGTATCAGGGTCAGGTTCTTGTCATGGCTCCTGTTTCCCCTGTGCATGGTGTGTAGTATCAGGGCCAGGTTCTTGTCATGGCTCCTGTTTCCACTGTGCACAGGATACTGTATGGAATACCAAGCACAGGGGCTTATTGTGCAGGAAGGAGAAAACTAGATCTAACTGCCACGTTTGACATCCTTTAGGCAGAAATTAACCGAACATGGATGTGGTAATCTGTCTCAGGGGATGAACAGCACCATTTTTTCTAGAAAGGAAAAGTGACAAACACTGTATAGGAAACACCATCAAACCTGCCCATATGTCCTTCTTAAGTGGAGTTTGATTTGTGCCTAAAGATGTCTCTTGGGAGGACCATGAGAGAATATGACAATATTGCACTGGATCATGAGGAAAGTAATCTGAAGAAAACAAAGTATGCAACACCTTACTCTTCTCTCCCCTTTTTTGTCTCTTTTTTTCAGCCACTTCTATATTTCCCTAGCGATATCATAGACCTTTAATTTTACAGACCAGGAGGTCGATAATCTACTGATAAAGTCTTGGAATAAGTAATATGGTGGCAGGGATTCCCTAGAAAAAGCTTGAAAATACCTTTCAACGATAAGGAAGTTGATTTCTTATTCAAGCTGTTTCTTATTTGTGATATTTAGTTTCTTCTTCATGGAAGTTGGTTTCTTATTCAAATTTTTTTGTCAGACTGCTAATAAAAATTAAAGTAGTTACACAGAGGTGAATTCCCTTTATACAACAATTGTATATACAAACAAAGTGCAAATGCAAATATTACAATTTTGAATAAGTAACTGATATTTACAAAGGGATAATGACCATTTGGCCACTGATTTTACTGTTAATATATGTAGAGTAGATTCCCCCTCCATAACATGCAACTGTTTTTAGCCTGGTCCAATGGTGTTTTGGGCACAGAAATTGATGCCAACCCTGGCAAAGGTGATGTCATTCTCATTTTGAATAAGTAACTGCTATTTTCAAAAGGTTAATGAACATTGGTCCACTGATTTCACTATAAATATACACAGGGTAGACCCCCCCTCCATGACATGCAGTTATTTTTAGCCTTGCCTGATGGTGTTTTGGGCACATACATTGATGTCAACCCTGACATAGGTGCTGTAATTCCAATTGTTGAATAAGTAACTGATATTTTGCCACTGATTTTACTGTTAATATTTGTAGGGTAGATCCCCCTCCATGACATGCGATTGTTTTTAGCCTGGCCCAATGGTGTTTTGGACATAGAAATTGATGCCAACTCTGGCAAAGGTGCTGTAATTCCCATTTTTGAATAAGTGATATAGTCAAAGGGATAATAACTATTGGGCCACTGATTTCACTATAAATATACACAGGGTAGATCGCTCTGCATGATATGAAATTGGTTTTAGCCTGGCTCAATTGTGTTTTGGGCACAGAAGTTGATGCCAACACTGGTATAGGTGCTGTAATTCCTATTTTGAATAAGAAACTGATATTTTCAAAGGGTTAATGACCATTGGGCCACTGATTTTACTGTTAATATTTGTAGGGTAGATCCCCCTCCTGGCCCAATGCTGTTTTGGGCACATAAATTGATGCCATCCCTGACATAGGTGCTGTAATTCCAATTGTATAATAAGTAACTTATATTTTTAAAGGGTTAATGACCATTGGGCCACTGATTTAACTGTTAATATATGTAGTGTGCATCCCCTTCCATGATATACAAATTGTTTTTAGCCTGGCCCAATGTTTTTTTCGGCTCATAAATTGATGCCAAACCTGGCAAAGGTGCTGTAATTCCTATATATATATATATATATATATATATATATATATATATATATATATATATATATATATATATATATATATATATATATATATATATATTTTTTTTTTTTTTTATTGAGATTTAAGACATAACATATCAAATAAACAATATCATATGAATACAGAAAAGATAGGATATATCAATCCAATTAGTAAAAAGTACGCAATATGTCCGTTCCATCACAGATAAGTTCAATCCTATAAAAAGTATGTCTCATATTTTAATAAATCAAGAAAAATAAGAGAAAAAAACAAACACAGAAAAACTATTTTCATGTAATGCAAGAGAAATGTAACTTGTAACCCATTATGACGTGTGACAGTCAAGAAATAATAGCACTTGAATCAAGTTACTATATTTGAGACTTAACATATCAAATAAACAGTATCGTAAATGTCACCTACATTTAAAAATAAAGAAAAGGTTGAATCAGTCTTATTAGTAAAAGTATACAATTATATCTGTTCCATCACTAACAAATAGATACAGGTTTATGCCAACAGCAGGAACCTTAGAGATTCAGAGCCGATATATAAATGTTGTAACAATAATACATATATATTAAAAAATATAATTGGAATTGCTGTTGCGAGAGAAAATGCGAAATAATACTTTGAGCATACATGAAATGCCAAAGTATATTAGTGAATAGGGGGGTAGGAGCATAGAGAGAGATAGCTTAAGCAACGTGAGTGCAAGGCATAATATTAAATAGAGATGACCTACATGGATTAATATGTGGTTAACGGGTTTATTGTGTGGGGACAGTTTGACCCTAAACTTATAACTGGCTGGAGTAACTGTAACAATATTGATGGTTACCAATATGCTAGTGCTACTATATGTAAAATAGCTGATATACGGAGTCACTAAAGTAAAATAAGCCATCTCTAGATCAGCTAAACTTTATAGGGAAAGACCTTTATATGGCATATACACTGGGCTATTGTTAAACCATATATATTAAAGTTATGTAATAAGGAGATATTAATCAGGTGTAAAAAGTATACAGACCATTCTCAAACCTGCATGACCATAATTTTAAATGTTGACACTCTACTGAGGTAGAATATATATCTGAGTAGTATTAAAATATATCTAAACAGGACCTCTTCAAGCCTTGCGAGCATATGATGAGAAGAAGAAAAATAAAAAATCATAGAATATTATATATGATAAAGTGCATCGTGGGTATTTATATTATAACCAATTATGCAGTTAAAAAATGCCACACAATTTCTATGTATGTATACACAATTATATAGAGTAACTAACCCAGTCTGCTAGTAGGGTCCTTTCAATCTTATATCTAATACCCTTACCATATGGGTATGGGCCCTATACCCCATGGCAAGGTAAGATGCATTATTTGATATATACGCTACATGTAATATGCAATAATCCCCACCTTTCAACATATAGTCCATGACATTCTACGTCAGTTTAATATTCCTTAGCTCTTTATATATAGTGAGTTCAATCCTTGTAATAGGTCTATCGCAAAAATAATAAAATAAAAAGGAGATAGATGCCCCACTACATACCATGTCAATCCTCATTACATATAGCATGTTCTAAATACCCTGAAGCCCCAAGGATCCGTAAATTGTAAGTTAAAATATATAAACTACTATAGTATGTGCCCCAAACATGCACATTTAACATTGGAACTTTTATAGTGGGTATGTCAGTGCATATCTTATTTCTTTCATGTAATTAGCAAGAGTCCATGAGCTAATGACGTATGGGATATACATTCCTACCAGGAGGGGCAAAGTTTCCCAAACCTCAAAATGCCTATAAATACACCCCTCACCACACCCACAAATCAGTTTTACAAACTTTGCCTCCTATGGAGGTGGTGAAGTAAGTTTGTGCTAGATTCTACGTTGATATGCGCTCCGCAGCAAGTTGGAGCCCGGTTTTCCTCTCAGCGTGCAGTGAATGTCAGAGGGATGTGAGGAGAGTATTGCCTATTTGAATTCAATGATCTCCTTCTACGGGGTCTATTTCATAGGTTCTCTGTTATCGGTCGTAGAGATTCATCTCTTACCTCCCTTTTCAGATCGACAATATACTCTTATATATACCATTACCTCTACTGATTCTCGTTTCAGTACTGGTTTGGCTTTCTACTACATGTAGATGAGTGTCCTGGGGTAAGTAAGTCTTATTTTCTGTGACACTCTAAGCTATGGTTGGGCACTTTTATATAAAGTTCTAAATATATGTGTTCAAACATTTATTTGCCTTGACTCAGGATGTTCAACATTCCTTATTTCAGACAGTCAGTTTCATATTTGGGATAATGCATATGAATAAATCAATTTTTTCTTACCTTAAAATTTGACTTTTTTCCCTGTGGGCTGTTAGGCTCGCGGGGGCTGAAAATGCTTCATTTTATTGCGTCATTTTTGGCGCGGACTTTTTTGGCGCAAAAACTTTTTTCTGTTTCCGGCGTCATACGTGTCGCCGGAAGTTGCGTCATTTTTGACGTTTTTTTTTGCGCCAAAAGTGTCGGCGTTCCGGATGTGGCGTCATTTTTGGCGCTAAAAGCATTTAGGCGCCAAATAATGTGGGCGTCTTTTTTGGCGCTAAAAAAATATGGGCGTCACTATTGTCTCCACATTATTTAAGTCTCATTATTTATTGCTTCTGGTTGCTAGAAGCTTGTTCACTGGCATTTTTTCCCATTCCTGAAATTGTCATTTAAGGAATTTGATCAATTTTGCTTTATATGTTGTTTTTTCTATTACATATTGCAAGATGTCCCAGATTGACACTGAGTCAGAAGATACTACTGGAAAATCGCTGCCTGGTGCTGGAGCTACCAAAGCTAAGTGTATCTGCTGTAAACTTATGGTATCTGTTCCTCCAGCTGTTGTTTGTACTGTTTGTCATGACAAACTTGTTAATGCAGATAATATTTCCTTTAGTAATGTTACATTACCTGTTGCTGTTCCGTCAACATCTAATACTCAGAGTGTTCCTGTTAACATAAGAGATTTTGTTTCTAAATCCATTAAGAAGGCTATGTCTGTTATTCCTCCTTCTAGTAAACGTAAAAGGTCTTTTAAAACTTCTCATTTTTCAGATGAATTTTTAAATGAACATCATCATTCTGATTCTGATAATGGTTCCTCTGGTTCAGAGGATTCTGTCTCAGAGGTTGATGCTGATAAATCTTCATATTTATTCAAAATGGAATTTATTCGTTCTTTACTTAAAGAAGTCTTAATTGCATTAGAAATAGAGGATTCTGGTCCTCTTGATACTAATTCTAAACGTTTAAATAAGGTTTTTAAATCTCCTGTAGTTATTCCAGAAGTTTTTCCTGTCCCTGATGCTATTTCTGAAGTAATTTCCAGGGAATGGAATAATTTGGGTAATTCATTTACTCCTTCTAAACGTTTTAAGCAATTATATCCTGTGCCATCTGACAGATTAGAGTTTTGGGACAAAATCCCTAAGGTTGATGGGGCTGTCTCTACTCTTGCTAAGCGTACTACTATTCCTACGGCAGATAGTACTTCTTTTAAGGATCCTTTAGATAGGAAAATTGAATCCTTTCTAAGAAAAGCTTACTTATGTTCAGGTAATCTTCTTAGACCTGCTATATCTTTAGCGGATTTTGCTGCAGCTTCAACCTTTTGGTTAGAAGCTTTAGCGCAACAAGTAACAGATCATAATTCTCGTAGCATTGTTAATCTTCTTCAACATACTAATAACTTTATTTGTGATGCCATCTTTGATATCATTTGAGTTGATGTCAGGTATATGTCTCTAGCTATTTTAGCTAGAAGAGCTTTATGGCTTAAAACTTGGTATGCTGATATGTCTTCCAAATCAACTTTGCTTTCCCTTTCTTTCCAGGGTAATAAATTATTTGGTTCTCAGTTGGATTCTATTATCTCAACTGTTACTGGAGGGAAAGGAACTTTTTTACCACAGGATAAAAAATCTAAAGGTAAATTTAGGTCTAATAATCGTTTTCGTTCCTTTCGTCACAATAAGGAACAAAAGCCTGATCCTTCATCCACAGGAGCGGTATCAGTTTGGAAATCATCTCCAGTCTGGAATAAATCCAAGCCTTTTAGAAAACCAAAGCCAGCTCCCAAGTCCACATGAAGGTGCGGCCCTCATTCCAGCCCAGCTGGTAGGGGGCAGATTACGTTTTTTCAAAGAAATTTGGATCAATTCAATTCACAATCTTTGGATTCAGAACATTGTTTCAGAAGGGTACAGAATTGGCTTCAAGATAAGGCCTCCTGCAAAGAGATTTTTTCTTTCCCGTGTCCCAGTAAATCCAGCGAAGGCTCGAGCATTTCTGAAATGTGTTTCAGATCTAGAGTTGGCTGGAGTAATTATGCCAGTTCCATTTCTGGAACAGGGACTGGGGTTTTATTCAAATCTCTTCATTGTACCAAAGAAGGAGAATTCCTTCAGACCAGTTCTGGATCTAAAAATATTGAATCGTTATGTAAGGATACCAACATTCAAAATGGTAACTGTAAGGACTATCCTGCCTTTTGTTCAGCAAGGGCATTATATGTCCACAATAGATTTACAGGATGCATATCTGCATATTCCGATTCATCCAGATCACTATCAGTTTCTGAGATTCTCTTTCCTAGACAAGCATTACCAGTTTGTGGTTCTGCCGTTTGGCCTAGCGACAGCTCCAAGAATTTTTACAAAGGTTCTCGGTGCCCTTCTGTCTGTAATCAGAGAACAGGGTATTGTGGTATTTCCTTATTTGGACGATATCTTGGTACTTGCTCAGTCTTCACATTTAGCAGAATCTCTTACGAATCGACTTGTGTTGTTTCTTCAAGATCATGGTTGGAGGATCAATTTACCAAAAAGTTCATTGATTCCTCAGACAAGGGTAACCTTTTTAGGTTTCCAGATAGATTCAGTGTCCATGACTCTGTCTCTGACAGACAAGAGATGTCTAAAATTGATCTCAGCTTGTCGAAACCTTCAGTCACAATCATTCCCTTCGGTAGCCTTATGCATGGAAATTCTAGGTCTTATGACTGCTGCATCGGACGCGATCCCCTTTGCTCGTTTTCACATGCAACCTCTTCAGCTCTGTATGCTGAACCAGTGGTGCAGGGATTACACAAAGATATCTCAATTAATATCTTTAAAACCGATTGTACGACACTCTCTGACGTGGTGGACAGATCACCATCGTTTAGTTCAGGGGGCTTCTTTTGTTCTTCCGACCTGGACTGTAATTTCAACAGATGCAAGTCTGACAGGTTGGGGAGCTGTGTGGGGGTCTCTGACAGCACAAGGGGTTTGGGAATCTCAAGAGGTGAGATTACCAATCAATATTTTGGAACTCCGTGCAATTTTCAGAGCTCTTCAGTCATGGCCTCTTCTAAAGAGAGAATCGTTCATTTGTTTTCAGACAGACAATATCACAACTGTGGCATACATCAATCATCAAGGAGGGACTCACAGTCCTCTGGCTATGAAAGAAGTATCTCGAATACTGGTATGGGCGGAATCCAGCTCCTGTCTAATTTCTGGGGTTCATATCCCAGGTATAGACAATTGGGAAGCGGATTATCTCAGTCGCCAAACATTACATCCGGGCGAATGGTCTCTTCACCCAGAGGTATTTCTTCAGATCGTTCAAATGTGGGGACTTCCAGAAATAGATCTGATGGCTTCTCATCTAAACAAGAAACTTCCCAGGTATCTGTCCAGATCCAGGGATCCTCAGGCGGAAGCAGTGGATGCATTGTCACTTCCTTGGAAGTATCATCCTGCCTATATCTTTCCGCCTCTAGTTCTTCTTCCAAGAGTAATCTCCAAGATTCTGAAGGAATGCTAGTTTGTTCTGCTGGTGGCTCCAGCATGGCCTCACAGGTTTTGGTATGCGGATCTTGTCCCGATGGCCTCTTGCCAACCGTGGACTCTTCCGTTAAGACCAGACCTTCTGTCACAAGGTCCTTTTTTCCATCAGGATCTCAAATCCTTAAATTTAAAGGTATGGAGATTGAACACTTGATTCTTAGTCAAAGAGGTCTCTCTGACTCTGTGATTAATACTATGTTACAGGCTCGTAAATCTGTATCTAGGAAGATATATTATCGAGTTTGGAAGACTTACATTTCTTGGTGTCTTTCTCATCATTTTTCCTGGCATTCTTTTAGAATTCCGAGAATTTTACAGTTTCTTCAGGATGGTTTGGGTAAAGGTTTGTCTGCAAGTTCCTTGAAAGGACAAATCTCTGCTCTTTCTGTTCTTTTTCACAGAAAGATTGCTAATCTTCCTGATATTCATTGTTTTGTACAAGCTTTGGTTCGTATAAAACCTGTCATTAAGTCAATTTCTCCTCCTTGGAGTTTGAATTTGGTTCTGGGGGATCTTCAAGCTCCTCCGTTTGAACCTATGCATTCATTGGACATTAAATTACTTTCTTGGAAAGTTTTGTTTCTTTTGGCTATCTCTTCTGCTAGAAGAGTTTCTGAATTATCTGCTCTTTCTTGTGAGTCTCCTTTTCTGATTTTTGATCAGGATAAGGCGGTGTTGCGAACTTCATTTAAATTTTTACCTAAGGTTGTGAATTCTAACAACATTAGTAGAGAAATTGTGGTTCCTTCATTGTGTCCTAATCCTAAGAATTCTAAGGAGAGATCATTGCATTCTTTGGATGTAGTTAGAGCTTTGAAATATTATGTTGAAGCTACTAAGAATTTCCGAAAGACTTCTAGTCTATTTGTTATCTTTTCCGGTTCTAGGAAAGGTCAGAAGGCATCTGCCATTTCTTTGGCATCTTGGTTGAAATCTTTAATTCATCATGCTTATGTCGAGTCGGGTAAAACTCCGCCTCAAAGGATTACAGCTCATTCTACTAGGTCAGTGTCTACTTCCTGGGCATTTAGGAATGAAGCTTCGGTTGATCAGATTTGCAAAGCAGCAACTTGGTCTTCTTTGCATACTTTTACTAAATTCTACCATTTTGATGTGTTTTCTTTTTCTGAAGCAGTTTTTGGTAGAAAAGTACTTCAGGCAGCTGTTTCAGTTTGATTCTTCTGCTTATAATTTCAGTTTTTTTCATTATAAGATTTAAACTTTATTTTGGGTGTGGATTTTTTTCAGCGGAATTGGCTGTCTTTATTTTATCCCTCCCTCTCTAGTGACTCTTGCGTGGAAGATCCACATCTTGGGTAGTCATTATCCCATACGTCACTAGCTCATGGACTCTTGCTAATTACATGAAAGAAAACATAATTTATGTAAGAACTTACCTGATAAATTCATTTCTTTCATATTAGCAAGAGTCCATGAGGCCCACCCTTTTTTGTGGTGGTTATGATTTTTTTGTATAAAGCACAATTATTCCAATTCCTTATTTTTTTTTATGCTTTCGCACTTTTATCTTATCACCCCACTTCTTGGCTATGCGTTAAACTGATTTGTGGGTGTGGTGAGGGGTGTATTTATAGGCATTTTGAGGTTTGGGAAACTTTGCCCCTCCTGGTAGGAATGTATATCCCATACGTCACTAGCTCATGGACTCTTGCTAATATGAAAGAAATGAATTTATCAGGTAAGTTCTTACATAAATTATGTTTTTCATATACAAAATCCTCAGTTTTAAAGCTTTTATTCCATCATCACAGTCAATTTATCTAGGTATAGAAGCTGTGGGTGAGTAAGCAGCGACATGTCTCCCCATTCCAAGTCACTTTGAGAAAGTAGTAGAAACAGTCATGGGTGCAAGAGCATGGTACCCTTCTATATGATCAAAATTTAAATAGCCTACCCCTGCTTTAATGTCCTTAAAGGCCTGCAGATAGTTCCCATATCCTCGGAATGGTAGAAGATGAAGTTGTTGCACATAGAAATCATCTTTGTGACTTGTAGGGTGACCTAATTGGAAGTAGGATATTTGCAATCCGTGCTTGGCTCCCATATTGGCAGTGACTATGTGCACCATCGACAACTGTGAAGGATCGTCACCTCCAACATCTCCTCGGCTGGACTGGAGAGCGCAACTACACAAGGATTATAATCATCTTCATGGGGGCGGCCTTAGATATGTGGCAGCTCAAGATGGCTCAGCTCTTTCAAGATCATTTCTATAGCCTAACGCAGCCATTATACAAAGCTCTTACAGCCACGGTAATATGCAACGATACTCATACGCAAGCGGAGGACAAACATTCAGTTTCCTGGTTTAGACGTTTTGAACCTACTGCACGTGATGGCAGATACGCAACTACTTTTACTGCCCAGAGCGAGAGCGGGTATTGGCTCCTTCTGACTGGTCAACTCAGCCTCTAGTGGTATAGCAATACCGCAGTACATGATGTGGCACCTTAAGGGCAATAAGGAACTTGCTGATAAGAATACTGATTGTCTCAGTTGTATTTACCAGTCAGGGGTATTCAATCAAGCACTCTTCTTTTTGATAACTTCTAAACACTTTAGGGTTCCATCTTTAGTGTCTATGGGACATGTATATGTATAAAATCTTCTTTTTATTTAAGTTTGAGCCGAGAGCTCTGCACTAACACGTCTTGTTCCTTTAGCTGTTGACTCTGCCCCCTGTAATTCCCATTTTTTGAATAAGTAACTAATATTTTCAAAGGGTTAATAACCATTGGGCCACTAATTTCACTATGAATAAACACAGGGTCGATCCCCCTCCATGACAATCATTGTTTTTAGCCTGGCCCAATAGTGTTTTGGGACCAGAAATTGATGCCACTCCTGGCAAAGGTGCTGTAATTCCCATTTTTTAATAAGCAACTGATATTTTCAAATGGTTAATAACCATTGGGGTATTGATTTCACTATGGATATACACAGGGTAGATCCTCCCTCATGACATGCAAATGTTTTTAGCCTGGCCCAATGGTGTTTTGGGCACAGTAATTGATGCCAACCCTGGCATAGGTGCTGTAATTCCCATTGTTGAAAAAGTAACAAATATGTTCAAAGGGTTAATGACCATTGGGCCACTGATTTCACTATGGATATACACATCGTAGATCCCCCTCCATGACATGCAATTGATTTTAGCCTGGTCCAATGGTGTTTTGGGCCCAGAAATTGATGCCAACCCTGGCAAAGGTGCTGTAATTCCCATTTTTAATACATAACTGATATTTTAAAAGGGTTAATAACCATTGGCCACTGATTTAACTATAAATATACACAGGGTAGATCCCCCTACATGACATGCAATTGTTTTTAGCCTGGCCCAATGGTGTTTTGTGCCCAGAAATTGATGCCAACCCTGGCAAAGGTGTTGTAATTCCCATTTTTGAATACATAACTGATAGTTTCAAATGGTTAATAACCATTAAGCCACTGATTTAACTGTTAATATACACAGGGTAGATCTCCCTCCATGACATGTGATTGTTTTTAGCCTGGCCTTATTGTGTTTTGGGCACAGAAATTGATGCCAACCCTGGCATAGATGCTGTAATTCCAATTGTTGAATAAGTAACTGAAGGGTTAATGACCATTGGGGCACTGATTTTACTGTTAATACATGTAGGGTGGATCCCCCTCCTTGACATGCAATTATTTTTATCCTGGCACAATGGTTGTTTTGGCACAGAAATTGTTGCCAACCTTGGCAAAGGTGCTGTATTTCCCATTTTTTAATAAGTAAGTGATATATTCAAAGGGATTATAACCATTTGGCCATAGATTTTACTATAAATATACACGGGGTAGATCCCCCTCCATGACATGAATTTTTTTTAGCCTGGCCCAATGGTGTTTTGGGCACAGAAATTGAGGCCAACCCTGGCATAGGTGCTGTAATTCCCGTTTTGAATAAGTAACTGATATTTTCAAAGGTTTAATGACCATTGGGCCACTGATTTTACTGTTAATATATAGAGGGTAGATCCCCCTCCATGACATGCAATTGTTTTTAGCCTATATTAACAGTAAAATCAGTGACCCAATGGTTATTAACCCTTTGGAAATATCAGTTACTTATTAAAAAATGTGAATTACAGCACCTATGCCAATTTTACCATCAATTTCTGTGCTCAAAACAACATTGGGCCAGGTTAAAAACAATTTCATGTCATGGAGGGGGATCTACCCGGTGTATTTTCATAGTGAAATCAGTGGCCCAATGGTTATTAACCCTTTCAAAATATCAGTTACTTATTCAAAAATGGAAATTGCAGCACCTTTTTACCCAAAAAACATTGGTCCAGGCTATAAACAATTTCAGGTCATGGAGGGGGATCTACCCTACATATATTCATAGTGAAATAAGTGGCCCAATGGTTAAAAAATGGGTGGTTAATGGTTAAAAAAATGGGAATGACTGCACCTATGTCAGTTTTGGCATAAATTCCTGTTCCCAAAACACCATTTTTAGTTACCTAAAAATTGGGAATTACAGCACCTATGCCAGGGTTGGCATTAATTTTGGTGCCCAAAACACCATTGGGCCAGGCTAAAAACATTTACATGTCATGGAGGGGGATCTAACCTATATATATTAACAGTAAAATCAGTGGCCCAATGGTCATAAACCATTTAAAAATACAGGTAGCCCTCAGTTTACGCCAGGGTTAGGTTCCAGAAGGAATGGTTGTAAATCGAAACCGTTGTAAATTGAAACCCAATTTATAATGTAAGTCAATAGGAAGTGAGGGAGTTAGGTTCCAGGCCCCTCTCAAAATTGTCATAAGTAACACCTAATACATTATTTTTAAAGCTTTGAAATGAAGACTTTAAATGCCAAACAGCATTATAAACCTAATAAAATAATCACACAACACAGAATATATAATTAAACTAAGTTAAATGAACAAAAACATTTGCTAAACAGCATTATAAACCTAATAAAATAATCGCACAACACAGACTTCACTTGCATTTTTCTGCAAACAGTTCTTTCTATGCATTCCAATCTGGACTGATTTATAGACAGGAAGATCTTGTTACTTTTAAATCTGCTCGATAGCTCAGGTCTGGTTAAACTGATTAATTTCAGCTTGCTTGGCTTTGCTGCAACACAAGCGGACAGCTCCACCTACTGGCTATTTTAATAAATGCACTGCTTCTCAATGCTTTTCAATAGCAGTCACATGACTGGAAAAAAAGTTGTTATTCTGAAACGGTGTAAATTGAACCGTTGTAAACCGAGGGCCACCTGTATCAGTTACTTATTCAAAGATGGAAATTACAGCACCCATGTCAGGGTTTGCATCATTTTTTGTGCCCAAAACACCATTGGGCCAGGTAAAAACCAATTGCATGTTATGGAGGGGGATCTACCCTGTGTATATTGATAGTGAAATCAGTGGCCCAATGGTTATTAACCCTTTGAAAATATCAGTTACTTATTAAAAAATGGGAATTACAGCACCTGTGCCAGGATTGGCATCAATTTCTGTGCCCAAAACACCATTGGACCAGGCTAAAAACAATTGCATGTAATGGAGGGGGATCTACCCTATATATATTACCTGTAAAATCAGTGGCCCAGTGGTCATTACCCCTTTGAAAATATCAGTTACTTAATCAACAATAGGAATTACAGCACTTATCCCAGTGTTGGCATCAAAATATTTGCCGAAAACAACACTGTGCCAGGCTAAAACCAATTGCATGTCCTGGAGGGGGATCTACCCTGTGTATATTAATAGTGAAATCAGTGGCCCAATTGTTATTAACCCTTTGAAAATATCAGTTACTTATTCAAAAATGGGAATTACATCACCAGGGTTGGCATCAATTTCTGTGCCCAAAACACCATTAGACCAGGCTAAAAACAATTGCATGTCATGGAGGGGGAACTACCCTACAAATATTAATAGTAAAATCAGTGGCTCAGTGGTTATTAACCCTTTGAAAATATCAGTTACTTATTAAAAAAATAGGAATTTCAGCACCTATGCCAGGGTTGGCATCAATTTCTGTGCCCAAAACAGAATTGGACCAGGCTAAAAACAATTGCATGTCATGGAGGGAGATATATCCTACAAATATTAACAGTAAAAGCAGTGGCCCAATGGTCATTAAGTTTAACCCTTTGAAAATATCAGTTACTTATTTAACAATGGGAATTAAAGCACTTATGCCAGTGTTGGCATCAATTCTTTGGCCAAAACACATTTGGGCTAGGCTAAAACCAATTTCATGTCATGGAGGAAGATCTACCCTGTCTATATTTGCAGTGAAATCAGTGGCCAGTGGTTATTAGCCGTTTGAAAATATCAGTTACTTATTCAAAAATGGGAATTACAGCATATATGCCAGGATTGGCATCGACTTCTGTGCCCAAAACACCATTGGACCAGGCTAAAAAAATTGCATGTAATGGAGGGGGATCTACCCTATATATATTACCCATAAAATCAGTGGCCCAGTGGTTATTAACCTTTTGAAAATATCAGTTACTTATTCAAAAATGGGAATTACAGCACCTATGCCAGGGTTGGCATCCATTTCTGTGCCCAAAACACAATTGGACCATGCTAAAAACAATTGCATGTCATGGAGGGGGGTCTATCCTACAAATATTAACAGTAAAATCAGTGGCCCAATGGTCATTAACCCTTTGAAAATATCAGTTACTTATTTAACAATGGGAATTACAGCACTTATGCCAGGGTTGGCATCAATTTCTGTGCCCAAAACACCATTGGGCCAGGCTAAAAACAATTGCATGTCATGGAAGGGGATCTACCCTACATAACAGTAAATCAGTGGCCAAATGGTCATTAACCCTTTGTAAATATCAGTTACTTGTTCAAAATTGTAATATTTGTATTGATGCCAATGAATGCCCTTTGTGTCCAGTTTGTATATACAATTGTTGTATCAAGGGAATTCACCTCTGTGTAACTACATCATATGAATCATATTATTATTTAAATATAACCTTAATTATTTTTTTAAAGTAATTTTAAAGCAGTCTGACAAAAAAATTTTTGAATAAGAAACCAACTTCCATGAATAAGAAACTAAATATCACAAATAAGAAACAGCTTGAATAAGAAACCAACATCCTTATCGTGATGTTTCAGACGATACTAAACAATTTAGTGAAGTAGGGGCCAGACAAAAACTATCCATTCCAGGGACAACCCTGTTACAGGCTATGTCATGCTGCCCTCTATTGGACTCCATTACAATTGTTTTTTTATTTATTCATCGCCATTGAACGTTACAGTAAACACCTTCTGATTTAACCTCTTCACTGATCGCTGCTCAGGAGGACTAGAAAAAGAAAAAAACCATTACAAACATTAATTGAAAACGTCTCCAATTTTTCCTTAATTATTTTATGTAGTCCTTTCACTGAAGAATATATAGAGTATGAGCTATAGTGACTGGGCTGCATAGATAAACATAACATTCTATGAGACTGCAGCAGAACCGACAGCTTTTAAAAACATTTAACATGAAGAGATACTTTCCTAACGTATTTCTCTGTGTACCTGAAAATGAGATGCTCCTTAGTATTTATTACTACTATAGGTGTATTTACTTTAACCCTAGATTTATTTATTTATTACTACTCAATGTGAACACCAAAATATATTGTGTAATAAAAATACAATACTGATTTGCTATCCATTTGATAAATATAATGCCATTTTGATTTTCAAATCATCTGATTATAGATTATGTAGCGGTTGTGCATATAGACACTGAATACAATTTATGAAACCTAGTTTTGTTAAGATCTTTAACTATTTACTTATCATTTTTGTGCTAATGTGACAAACCCACATTAAGGGGTAGATTACAAGTTTTGCGCAAGTGAAATCGTCTTTTTGCGAGCATTTTTAATTGTGCTGAAATTACATGTTGAGCAAAATCACGAGTGTGCTAGTCAATCCTTACTTACCACGATCTCAGAGCTGTGGTTAACTGTTTTTTGAAACTAAAAAGTTGAAAAAAACATCAAAAAATGTAAAATAAATATTTCACAAAAAAGTTATAAAGGCTCAAAGATATGAGATCTCAGGTGTTAGAAAAAAAAAGTCGCCAAAGTACTTTCAAGGATTACTTTCTGTTATAATTTTTAAGCTAAACAACTAACATATTAAAGTTAATAAACATTAATTAAAACCTACTGACCTATATTTTCGCCAAAACGAAGTTTCATAACGTTCTAAAAGTTATATATTTTATTCGCCGATGATGTCACGTTATCTTGCCCACTATTTTCAGCACTGCATGTTCAAAATACTTAAACCAATAACTTTGTGTTTAAAGCGCCATTTGAAACCTAGGTATTGTAAACGGATTGGTACAGAGCAAAGGATACCCACGGAGTGGGTTTGGAAAACAATTAAATTTGCAGACAAGATTTCTGTTATACGGTAGAGATATGTTAATGAAATGCTATTGATAAAAAGCGTATTTGGGGTAGTTAGTTAGTAACAGGCATAGAAAATATTTACTTACAGTGGCCCTTTAACATAGAGATACATACAGATACATGGCTAAAGATTTTTACAAAAATGCAAACAAAGTTGTACACAAAAAGATTGCCTTACCCTAAGTGCATATTATACTGTATAAAGGTGAGAGTATAAAAATATATCATAAGTAAATTTATACTAATTTCATTGGGAAAAATAAAGACCAGCCAAACGATACAGAACAACAGAGTAAGCAACAATAAAAAGAGCGACTGTGCCCTTGTGACACCCTAACATAAGCCCAGAGTCTAAACACCCCTAATCTGCCGTCCCCCACATCGCCGCAACCTAAATAAAAGTTATTAACCCCTATTCCGCCGCTCCCCGACCCCGCCGCCACCTAAAATCTACAGGTAAAATAGGATGAGAGCTAAATCCTATTGGCTGATTGGAACAGCCAATAGGATGAGAGCTGCTCAAATCCTATTGGCTGATTGGAACAGCCAATAGGAATTTAGCAGCTCTAATCCTATTGGCTGGTTGAAATCTTTCAGCCAATAGGAATGCAAGGGACGCCATCTTGGATGATGTCACTTGCATTGAAGTTCCAACTTATGGTGGCGACCGCATGAAGAGGATGCTCCGCGCCGGATGTCTTCAGGATGGACCCGCTCCGCGCAGGATGGATGAAGATTGAAGATGCCGTCTGGATGAAGACTTCTTGCCGACTGGATGAGGACTTCTCCGGATGGATGAAGATGAAAGAGGCCGCCCGGGTGAAGACCTCTTGCCGCCTGGATGATGGATCCTTCAAGCGGGACTTCAAGAACTGTAAGTGGATCGTCGGGGGTTAGTGTTAGGTTTTTTTAAGGGTTTTTTGGGTGGGTTTTATTTTTAGGGTCTGGGCATGTAAAAGAACTAAATGCCCTTTTAAGGGCAATGCCCATACAAATGCCCTTTTCAGGGCAATGGGGAGCTTAGGTTATTTTAGATAGGTATTTTATTTGGGGGAGTTGGTTGGTTGGGTGGTGGGTTTTACTGTTGGGGGGTGTATGTATTTTTTTTTACAGGTAAAAGAGCCGATTTCTTTGGGGCAATGCCCACAAAAGGCCCTTTTAAGGGCCATTGGTAGTTTATTGTAGGCTAGGGTTTTTTTTTTATTTTATTTTTTTGGGGGGGGGCTTTTTATTTTGATAGGGCTATTAGATTAGATGTTATCTATATGAAACACATGAACTAACGCCCTCTAGTGGTGAAACACTGTCAAATGCAGAGGCAGCCTTCAAGGTCTAAAAAATGAGCATATGAACCTCCTAGGTTTAGCTTTCATCTAAGAATACCAAGGCCTAGATTTAGAGTTTGGCGGTAGCCGTGAAAACCAGCGTTAGAGGCTCCTAACGCTGGTTTTAGGCTACCGCCGGTATTTGGAGTCATTAAAAAAAGGGTCTAACGCTCACTTTTCACCCGCGACTTTTCCATACCGCAGATCCCCTTACGTCAATTGCGTATCCTATCTTTTCAATGGGATCTTTCTAACTCCAGTATTTAGAGTCGTGTCTGAAGTGAGCGTTAGAACTCTAACGACAAAACTCCAGCCGCAGAAAAAAAGTCAGTAGTTAAGAGCTTTCTGGGCTAACGCCGGTTTATAAAGCTCTTAACTACTGTGCTCTAAAGTACACTAACACCCATAAACTACCTATGTACCCCTAAACCGAGGCCCCCCCACATCGCCGACACTCGATTAATTTTTTTTTAACCCCTAATCTGCCGACCGCCACCTACGTTATACTTATGTACCCCTAATCTGCTGCCCCTAACACCGCCGACCCCTGTATTATATTTATTAACCCCTAACCTGGCCCCCACAACGTCGCCGCCAGCTACCTACAAAAATTAACCCCTAATCTGCCGACCGCAAAGCGCCGCCACCTACATTATAGCTATGTACCCCAAATCTGCCGCCGACCCCTATATTATATTTATTAACCCCTAATCTGCTGCCCTCAACGTCGCCTCCACCTGCCTACACTTATTAACCCCTAATCTGCCGACCGGACCGCACCGCTATTATAATAAAGTTATTAACCCCTAATCCGCCTCACTAACACTATAATAAATAGTATTAACCCCTAATCTGCCCTCCCTAACATCGCCGACACCTAACTTCAAACATTAACCCCTAATCTGCCGACCGGAGCTCACCGCTATTCTAATAAATGTATTAACCCCTAAAGCTAAGTCTAACCCTAACACTAACTCCCCCCCAAGTTAAATATAATTTTTATCTAACGAAATAAATTAACTCTTATTAAATAAATTATTCCTATTTAAAGCTAAATACTTACCTGTAAAATAAATCCTAATATAGCTACAATATAAATTATAATTATATTATAGCTATTTTAGGATTAATATTTATTTTACAGGTAACTTTGTATTTATTTTAACCAGGTACAATAGCTATTAAATAGTTAAGAACTATTTAATAGCTACCTAGTTAAAATAATTACAAATTTACCTGTAAAATAAATCCTAACCTAAGTTACAATTAAACCTAACACTACACTATCAATAAATAAATTAAATAAAATACCTACAATTACCTACAATTAAACCTAACACTACACTATCAATAAATTAATTAAATACAATATCTACAAATAAATACAATTAAATAACTAACTAAAGTACAAAAAATAAAAAAGAACTAAGTTACAAAAAATAAAAAAATATTTACAAACATAAGGAAAATCTTACAACAATTTTAAACTAATTACACCTACTCTAAGCCCCCTAATAAAATAACAAAGCCCCCAAAATAAAAAATGCCCTACCCTATTCTAAATTACTAAAGTTCAAAGCTCTTTTACCTTACCAGCCCTGAACAGGGCCCTTTGTGGGACATGCCCCAAAGAATTCAGCTCTTTTGCCTGTAAAAAAAAACATACAATACCCCCCCCCAACATTACAACCCACCACCCACATACCCCTAATCTAACCCAAACCCCCCTTAAATAAACCTAACACTAAGCCCCTGATGATCATCCTACCTTGTCTTCACCATACCAGGTTCACCGATCCGTCCTGGCTCCAAAATCTTCATCCAATCCAAGCGGGGGCTGGCGATCCATCATCCGGCGGCTGAAGAGGTCCAGAAGAGGCTCCAAAGTCTTCATCCTATCCGGGAAGAAGAGTAGATCCGGAGCGGCAACCATCATCTTCCAAGCGGCATCTTCTATCTTCATCCGATGAGGACCGGCTCCATCCTGAAGACCTCCACCGCGGACCCATCTTCATCCGGCGACGTCCAACTGAAGAATGACGGTTCCTTTAAGGGATGTCATCCAAGATGGCGTCCCTCGAATTCCGATTGGCTGATAGGATTCTATCAGCCAATCCGAATTAAGGTAGGAATATTCTGATTGGCTGATGGAATCAGCCAATCAGAATCAAGATCAATCCGATTGGCTGATCCAATCAGCCAATCAGATTGAGCTCGCATTCTATTGGCTGATCGGAACAGCGAATAGAATGCGAGCTCAATCTGATTGGCTGATTGGATCAGCCAATCGGATTGAACTTGATACTGATTGGCTGATTCCATCAGCCAATCAGAATATTCCTACCTTAATTCCGATTGGCTGATAGAATCCTATCAGCCAATCGGAATTCGAGGGACGCCATCTTGGATGACGTCCCTTAAAGGAACCGTCATTCTTCAGTTGGACGTCGCCGGATGAAGATGGATCCGCGGTGGAGGTCTTCAGGATGGAGCCGTTCCTCATCGGATGAAGATAGAAGATGCCGCTTGGAAGATGATGGTTGCCGGTCCGGATCTACTCTTCTTCCCGGATAGGATGAAGACTTTGGAGCCTCTTCTGGACCTCTTCAGCCGCCGGATGATGGATCGCCAGCCCCCGCTTGGGTTGGATGAAGATTTTGGAGCCAGGACGGATCGGTGAACCTGGTATGGTGAAGACAAGGTAGGATGATCTTCAGGGGCTTAGTGTTAGGTTTATTTAAGGGGGGTTTGGGTTAGATTAGGGGTATGTGGGTGGTGGGTTGTAATGTTGGGGGGGGGTATTGTATGTTTTTTTTACAGGCAAAAGAGCTGAATTCTTTGGGGCATGCCCCGCAAAGGGCCCTGTTCAGGGCTGGTAAGGTAAAAGAGCTTTGAACTTTAGTAATTTAGAATAGGGTAGGGCATTTTTTTATTTTGGGGGGCTTTGTTATTTTATTAGGGGGCTTAGAGTAGGTGTAATTAGTTTAAAATTGTTGTAAGATTTTCCTTATGTTTGTAAATATTTTTTTATTTTTTGTAGCTTAGTTCTTTTTTATTTTTTGTACTTTAGTTAGTTTATTTCATTGTAGTTATTTGTAGATATTGTATTTAATCAATGTATTGATAGTGTAGTGTTAGGTGTAATTGTAGGTAATTGTAGATATTTTATTTAATTAATTTAATGATAGTGTAGTGTTAGGTTTAATTGTAACTTAGGTTAGGATTTATTTTACAGGTAATTTTGTTATTATTTTAACTAGGTAACTATTAAATAGTTATTAACTATTTAATAGCTATTATATCTGGTTAAAATAATTACAAAGTTACCTGTAAAATAAATATTAATCCTAAAATAGCTATAATATAATTATAATTTATAGTGTAGCTATATTAGGATTTATTTTACAGGTAAGTATTTAGCTTTAAATAGGAATAATTTATTTAATAAGAGATAATTCATTTTGTTAGATGTAAATTATATTTAACTTAGGGGGTGTTAGTGTTAGGGTTAGACTTAGCTTTAGGGGTTAATACATTTATTAGAATAGCGGTGAGCTCCAGTCGGCAGATTAGGGGTTAATAATTGAAGTTAGGTGTTGGCGATGTTAGGGAGGGCAGATTAGGGGTTAATACTATTTATTATAGGGTTAGTGAGGCGGATTAGGGGTTAATAACTTTATTATAGTAGCGCTCAGGTCCGGTCGGCAGATTAGGGGTTAATAAGTGTAGGCAGGTGGATGCGACGTTGTGGGGGGCAGATTAGGGGTTAATAAATATAATATAGGTGTCGGCGGTGTTAGGGGCAGCAGATTAGGGGTACATAGGGATAATGTAAGTAGCGGCGGTTTACGGAGCGGCAGATTAGGGGTTAATAATAATATGCAGGGGTCAGCGATAGCGGGGGCGGCAGATTAGGGGTTAATAAGTGTAAGGTTAGGGGTGTTTAGACTCGGGGTACATGTTAGAGTGTTAGGTGCAGACGTAGGAAGTGTTTCCCCATAGCAAACAATGGGGCTGCGTTAGGAGCTGAACGTGGCTTTTTTGCAGGTGTTAGGTTTTTTTTCAGCTTAAACAGCCCCATTGTTTTCTATGGGGGAATCGTGCACGAGCACGTTTTTGAGGCTGGCCGCGTCCGTAAGCAACTCTGGTATCGAGAGTTGCAGTGGCGTTAAATATGCTCTACGCTCCTTTTTTGGAGCCTAACGCAGCCATTCTGTGGACTCTCAATACCAGAGTTATTTTTATGGTGCGGCCAGAAAAAAGCCAGCGTTAGCTACGCGGGTCCTTACCGACAAAACTCTAAATCTAGCCGCAAGAGAACAAAGCAAAATTGGTGATAAAAGTCAATTGGAAAGTTGTTTAAAATTACATAATCTATATGAATCATGAAAGGTTTTTTTGGACTTGACTGTCACTTTAACTCTAGCGAAGTTTTCGCAATTGCAAAAAATATATATACCGCACCACTTGTAATCTAGCCCTATGTATGTAAAATTGTTACAGATTTCTGAGTCTGGGTGATTGCAGAGGAAGAGATTTACATAGTTTTGGTTTTTGTTTTTTAGTGTGAGCTCACTAATCCATGGTGTTATCAGGAGAACAGACCTCAGATAGTGTGTCACACTATCTTATAATGGGTCTTATGCTACCCTTATACTATCTTATAACGTAACAACAGCTTTAATGCAGAGGCTGCTAGTAACAGAGTTTCTCTGATTACTTTCCCTGTACTGAGAGCAATCATTCCTACCTGCACCAGATTTATGTAATAGTTAATCATGTTAAGCAAACTCCTGCTGAATATCTGCAGTGTTCTGGCAGAGAAAGGAAACGTTGCTTCTACTTTCCTCACAGTAGTTATTTTTTATTTTATTTTTTTGTTACTTTTCTTGGCTGTCGCTTTAAGATTTTCCTGTTGTTTGAGCTGCCCCTCCCTGCAGTTAATCGGTAATAGAAATATACAGAACTCCCAGATAACAGTCTGGCTGACGGAAACTCTCTAGCCTGTGTTAGATTGGGGACAGTGAGAAGAGCCTTGCAGCTGACTGTGCTGGTCTTTGAAGCAGAAAAGCCACAGTATGAACTCTGTAGCACTTTTCGCACAAGGATAGCGGATTCTTGCAAATGCATCTCAAACAAATTATCTCCAGAGGAAAAAACTTTTGTCTGCTTATGACGGTGTCTTTTATCTTTTAATCCCTCCCCTTTCAATCCCTGCATTCTCTTTATCCTTTCACCTTTTTCCACTTGTTATTTTTTATCTTGAGCTCTTTATTCTCTCTCATTCAAGCACCTCCTCCCTTTTACGTTTTTCCTCTTAGTTCTTCCTATGACACGCAATTTAAATTCAGAACATTATTGTAATTATAAACTAAAATAACTGTTTTGCTACCAGCTATGTGAGACCACAAGGCAGCCAGAATCACATTGGCTCAGTTATTTCCTTTTATTCCTCCCGTCTGTCCATTTCTCTCTGTGAAGGAAAGTTGGATGTATCACGTGAGTTCATAAACTGGAGCAACTCTTCCTTTGGGATATGGAAGAGAACAGAATCTTACAGATGTATTTTCAGCAGCAGTTGTTATGAAGCAACACTGAAATGATTGCTATGGCGTCTATTCCTTCAGTTTTCAAGAAAGAAAAAAACAGAAAACCAATGATATGGCCAGCAGATACCTCAGAGGACTCTTACAAACTAGGGGCACGGTTTTGGGATGAGACACCAAAATGGGGGGACGCCCCTAGTTTTTCATTTGATTACTACGACAAGGAGCCTCACTCAGTGATTGGAACAGCTCCACATCAGCAAGGTTTGGAGACCATAGCTTCTAGTGGCTTAAAACCGATAAGACGTTTCTTCCCTAGTTCTTGGAAAAATGTATTTCGGAAGAGCAGAACCAAGGAAAAGCCTTTTACGTTAAAGGCTTCTGAAGGTTTGCAATGCTCCCCACCTGTTACACCCCTCCTTGATGACAGTAGAGACACAAGTTTTGAGGATAGAAATGATGTTCACACTAGGACATTGAGCAGCCTAGAAAAGAACCAGGTGATAGAAGCCAAGAAATCCCCAGGTTTCTTGGAGAAGAAAAGCCACCATTCATCAAACTATGGAGAAAAGGTAGAAGCATACAACCTAAAATATTCCTACATGAAGTCATGGCCTGGTTTACTCAGGATCCTGGCAGGAGTACAGTTGCTTTTGGGTGGGATGGTATTTGCCTGTACTTGTGCCTATATCCAGAAGGACTACCAATGGTATAACCTTTTTGGCACACAACTCCAAAGAACATTGCCTGGTGGCTACAGCTACTATGGCCCAATGACTCCATTTGTGATAGTTGTGGCAAGTCTGGTATTGCTAACCACCTTGATTATGCTGGGGTTGGGCCTGACCATGTACTATCGGACTATCCTTTTAGACTCCCACTGGTGGCCTCTCACAGAATTTGCCATCAACATCATCATGTTTCTACTGTACATGGCAGCTGGTATTGCTTATGTCAATGACATCAATCGTGGGGGCCTCTGCTACTCTGTGTTTGCTGTCAACCCATTGATGGTGGCCTTTTGTAGGGTGGAAGGGGGGCAGGTGGCTGCAATAGCTTTTCTTTTCTTCAATATGTTTCTGTACTTGGTCAGCTCCTTGGTGTGTCTCAAAATGTGGAGGCATGAGGAGAGACGCAGGCAAGCAAGGAAGGCCCAGGTGAGGGAGGGCTTAATCAAGTTTATTATGGGATAAAGATATTTTTTAGCAAAGTGATAGAATGCTTTACGTTGGTACAAAATATAAGAAAGGAGATAAATGGTCATAAACAGCATTTTTTAAATATATTATTTATTGCATTGAATTGTGTGTTTAACTCCTGCTAAGGAGTTAAACATATAGTTAAAATCTGTTCCAGAGCAGCAGTACACTATTGGGTGCTATCTGAATACATCTGGTGAGCCAATGACAAGAGGCGTATATGTGTAGTCACTGTTCACCGGCTAGCTGCCAGCAGTGCATTGCTGCTGATGATCCTATCTAGGTTTTTCTTTTCAATAAAGGTTTTTAAGAGAACAATGTAAGATTGAGAAAAAAAAGTAAATGCAAAAGCCTCTTAAAATTGCATTCTCTATCTGAATCATCAACGTTTAATTCTGACTTTCATGTCATGTTGGAAAAGCTGTGTATCTTTTATGGGGCACCAGAATATGTATATACATCTAATAATAATTTTTGTTACTCTCTTACTAATAACTTTTAGGACCCTAAAAAACCCTATATCTCCCAAATATTGCCCTTTTCACAAGTGTACAAGCGTCTTACCTTTCAGCCATATCTGCAACTTACATCTTTCACCATATCCATTTATCTTATACCTCTCTCGTTCCTCCTCACATCTTAATTCAAATACCACATTATAAATCTCTCCTCTGTCATCACATCTATGCCACATATATCTATCTATATCTATCTATCTATCTATCTATCTATCTATCTATCTATCTATCTATCTATCTATCCTTACCCGTTGTTTCCTATGATAACCTTTCTTCATCTCCATCACTCAGATATACATTCTGCTCCCTCCCAATTCATCCATAGTATATCTAACCTTGTGTCCTTTATCTGCACACATTTCCCTTCATTAAAGCATTAAAGGGATATGAAACCCAATTTTTTTCCTTTCATGATTCAGATGGAGCATGCAATTTTAAGCAACTTTATAATTTACTCCTACTATAAAAAAAATCCTTTCTCTTAGTATCTTTAATTGTAAAGCAGGAATGTAAGCTTAGAAGTCGGTGTTCTAACAGAATAGCAAACATATCAGATCATCAAAGGGAAGTGACATTCCGCCAGCTATCTGATCAAAAATACCCATCGCGCACGAGCTCCTCCGCGTAATCACATTCCAATGCCTGCACTTCACAACCTATCAGATTCTATGTTAGTGCGACCACCCGCACTAACAATATAGCCATCTGATTGTTGGACACTTGTTAAAGCGCATGCTTTATATATATATATATATACGTGTATATATATATATATATATATATATATATATATATATATATATATATATATATATATATATATATATATATATATATATATATAAATTAAACCTGTCACAAACTGCATCTACTGGGCATGTTTTTTATAAATTATATATACATGGGCATTTATTCCAAAAAATAAAAAGTGTCCAACAATCTGATCTGATCTTGTACCAGCTGTACCTAGGGGTACCACACTAACTATAAGTGTACCAGCTGTGCCTAAGTGCAAATTAAAAAAAATGTAAGGAATGATTATATATATTACAATGTATTTAATTTGCAGCTGTGTATATTAAGAACATAGACATCAGATTGTTGAATACTTTTTATTTTTTGGAATAAATGTGATTACGTGGAGGAGCGTAATGCCCATGTATATATAATTTGTAGCAGGTTTTATATATATATATATAGGCGCTTGTAGACGCATGCGCTCTAACAAGTGTCCAACAATCTGATGGCTATGTTGTTAGTGCGCGCGACCACACTTACAACATAAAATCTGATGGGTTGTGACATGCAGGCATTGGAATATGATTACGCAGAGGAGCGCATGTGCGGTGAGTATTTTTGATCAGATAGCTGATCTGTCCATTTGATTCGTTTGCTGATCTGACATGTTTGCTATTCTGTTAGAACACTGGCCCATTTTTGGTTCAGCACATGGGTAGTGCTTGCTGATTAGTAGTTAAATGTAGCCACCAATCAGCAAGCCCTACCCAAAGTGTTGAACCACAAATGGGCCGGCTCTTAAAGGGACATTAAACACTTTGAGATAGTAATATAAAATGATAAATCGTATATATAAAAACAAGTATGGAATATACTTTCAATATTTATTTTGTTTCCTTTTCTTGTAATTCCATTCTGAAATTGTAAACTTTTCAGTTCTTATTAGAAATGAAAGTGCAGAACACTGTTATATTCCACACAGCCATTGGCTGCACACTCTAGTGACCTATTTATAACTGTCCCTAATTGGCCACAGCAGAGAATGTAACCTAAGTTACAACATGGCAGTTCCTATTGTCTTATAGACACTATGGGGCCGAATTATCATGCTCCGAATGGAGCTTGATGCCCCTGTTCCCGCCCGAGCTTTCAGGCTCACCGGAAACAGCAGTTATGAAGCAGCGGTCTTAAGACCACTGCTTCTTAACTGGTCCACTGCCTCTGAGGCTGCGGTCTTCAATCCGCCCGATCATATACGATCAGGCTGATTTACACCGCATTGCACAAGCAGTTCTGGTGAACTGCTTGTGCATTGTTAAATGCCAACAGCGTATGCTGTCAACATTCAGCGATGTCTGTCGGACATAAAACGCTACAGCGTATCATGTCGGACAGACATTGATAAATTAGCCTCTAAAACTTTACACTTATTTTGTCACTATTTAAACAGTTAATGAAACTTTAAAAAAATACATCTATGTTATTCTCAAGCTAATCTTTTCTTTGAATGTATCATTCTATCTAGCATTTACTTGGTGTTTAATGTCCCTTTAAGTTACATTTCTGGTTTTTCAACTAAAGATATCAAGAGAACAAAGTAAAATTGATAATAGTAGTAAATCAGAATGTTGCTTAAAATGTTATACTCTATCTGAATCATGAAAGAAAAATGTGGGTTTCATATCCCTTTAACATTGCTAGTATGCAGTCCTCGTGTCATATTCATGTTGGATAATGCACAAGCTCTATGAATGAGCAGCAATGCACCTTCTGGGGCTAGCAGAACAAATCTGGTGAACCAATGAAAAGAGGCATTTATGTGTAGCAAATAGCCACCAATCAGCAGCTAGGTCCCAGTAATGCATTGCCGCCCCTGATATGTTTTTCAGCTAAGGATATCCAGCAAATTAGATAATAGAAAAAAATTGGAAAGTTGTTTAAAGTCACATGTTCTGTCTGAATCATGAAAGAAAAAAATTGGGTTTCGGTCCATGGATTCCACATGAGCGCATCACTTAACTCACCACTTGTAATTCAAGTGCTGTCCATTTAAAGTATATTGCTTGCTAAAAAACGTTTTGGCTGGTTTAAAAAGCTTTGGTTAAAGGGACACTGAACCCAAATGTTTTCTTTTGTGATTCAGATAGAGCATGCAATTTTAAGCAACTTTCTAATTTACTCCTATTATCAATTGTTCTTCATTCTCTTGGTATCTTTATTTTAAAAGCAAGAATGTAAGTTTGGATGCCAGCCCATTTTGATGAACAACCTGGGTTGTTCTTGCTGATTGGTGGATAAATTCATCCACCAATAAACAAGTGCTGTCAAAGGTTCTGGACTTTCTTTTTCAAATAAAGATATCAAGAGAACAAAGAAAAATTGATAATAGGAGTAAATTCGAAATTTGCTTAAAATTGCATGATCTATCTGAATCACGAAAGAAAACATTTGGGTACAGTGTCCCTTTAAGATAGCAGATTGTGCATTATTCTTTGTGTGAGGCAGAGCACAAGATAATACCCTGTGCTATTGATTGAACTCCACATGTAATCAAGGCCTATGGGGCCTATTTATTAAGGTGTGAGCAGACATGATCCGATATAGCGGATCATGTCCGCCGCACATCAATAAATGCCGACAGCATACGCTGTCGCCCTTTATCATTACACAAGCAGTTCTTGTGAACTGCTTGTGCAATGCCGGCCCCTGCAGATTCACGGCCAATCGGCCGCTAGCAGGGGGTGTCAATCAGCTTGATCGTATAGGATCGGGCGGATTGATGTCCGCGGCCTCAAAGCAGGGGGACAAGTTATGGAGCAGCGATCTTTAAACCCCTGCTTCATAACTGCTGTTTCCGGCGAGCCTGAAGGCTCACGTGGAAACAGGGGCATCAAGCTCCATTCGGGATATGAAACCCATTTTTTTTTTCTTTTACGATTCAGATAGAGCGTGCGATTTTAAGCAACTTTTTAATTTACTCCTATTATCAATTTTTCCTTGTTCTCTTGGTACCTTTATTTGAAAAAGCTGGAATGTAAGCTTTGGAGCCGGACCATTTTTGGTTCAGCACCCTGGTTAGCGCTTGCTGATTTGTGGCTACATTTAGCCACCAATCAGCAAGTGCTACCCAGGTGCTGAATCAAAAATGGGCCGACTCCTAAACTTATATCCATGCTTTTTAAATATGTATACAAGAGAACGAAGAAAAAATGATAATAGGAGTAAAGGTTTCTTAAAATTGCCTGCTCTCATGAAAGAAAACAATTTGGTTTCATATCCCTTTAAGTTGCCCCACACCAAATCAAACCATGTCTTCAGGGACCTCGCTTTGTGCACAGGGCACAGTCATGCTGGAATAGGAAAGGACATTTCCAAACAATTTCCACATAGTCTTTAATGATGTGAGGCTTGTGTACAGCTGCCCATCCATGGAAACAACTCTTGTGCTGTTGTTGCTTCAAGGGGCAGTTTGGAATTCTGTAGTGAGTGATGCAACAGATTATAGGGTTTTTTATGTGGTACAAGCTTCGGCACTCAGCAGCCCCGCTCTGTGAGCTTCTGTGGTCTACCACTTCTTTACTAGACTGTTTTTTGTCCCCTTTGATTCTTCCACTTCAAAGTTGACAGGTCTTTTAGGGTAGAACTGATTTGTGGCAAAGTTGGCATCCTATGCCACATTTAAAGTCACTGAGATCTTCAGTATGACCCATTGTACTTTCAATCTATGGAAATGTCATGGTTTTCTGCTTGATTTTAGGCACTGGTTAGCAGTGTTTTTTGCTGAAACGCCTGAACTCAGTAATTAGTAGGGGTTTCCTTATACATTTGGCCATATGGAGTATCTATCCACACAACATCTCAAATAAAAGTCTCAACTTCCCTTTAACAATATCAATATTGTACATTCAAAAAACATCATCTTTCTTCACCATCAGCCTTCCAACACACATACTTCTGCATCCCTTCATTAAAGATACAGCAGTACATATCCACCAGTAGTACTGGAAACCACCCATCGCCCAAAATGTTTCTCTATCAGTTTTGTCTATTAGATGACAATTTATATGCAAGTTCTAACTTTCTGCTTTCAGAGAATACACAAGCCCAAGAGGATAATGTTCGAGGATGAGGTTCAGCATCTGGGTGATATGAAAAGCAAAGTCATCAAGACGATCCATTTCTCAGAGAAGGGCAGTGACAGTGGAGCTCTAAACTACTCTATCCCCACAGGGCACAGACCCAAACCTTATGTGGTAGCAGATTATGTACTGTAAGCATCCTAATATACCACATCAAACTGTGTGAGGGAATAGAGAGAAGGGGCAGGAAGAAGAGTGGACAAAACCTGGCATGAAATATTAGATAGGAAATTAATAGGAAAATTAGAGCTAAAGTGTAAGAGAAAAAGTGTTGATTCTTCAGCTATCATGGTCCTTCAGGTTAGACCAAATTCACTTTGCCAAAAATTATTTTGACATATTTTTGCATCTGTCCAAAAATGATAAATGAACGTCCCTTTATCAAAAACAAACAAATCAAATGCATGCAAGAGGGACAAAAAAGGGTATTTAATTAATTCATACTGTTAAAAACATTACTCTTAAGGCGGGCAAGGCTTCTCTGTAGGCGGCAAAGTATTTTTGGAGGCGGTAAAGACTTCAAAAAGTTCAAATTTACACTATTCAATATTTAGCAATTTCCTTGTCGGGTGATTTATTGCAGTGTCATCCAATAAGTATTTAAAATTCACTTTTGTTATTGGCCAGTTGTGACCCCATTTAAAACTTGTAGCAGTAGCACTAGCTACCACTTTAACTTTATATTTAGGTTACTCTCCTGTAGATGTTTCCCAAAGGAAATAGCGAACAAAAGGATTTTTGATCACAAACAAATTGTTAATCCAAAACAACTTTTTTTATGTGTGCACATATATGTTCTACACTATACTTTATACGGCATCTTTATATGTTGTATCTGCATGATAAAGTGAAACCGTTTTTTCAGGTATCAGCTTCCCTTGGCAGAATAGGATTTTTTGATTGATCATGAACACTGGTTGATGATGCAACTTATATTGTTTGTTGTTCTTTGTTCTGCAGGAAATATCCAGAGATTATGAATCTTGAAGAGAAAGAAAGATACAAGGCTGTTTTCAACGATCAGTATGCTGAGTATAAAGAACTGCATCGAGAGGTGAGAGCTGCAATGCTGAAGTTTAAAGAGTTAGACGCCATGATGATCAAACTAAAAAGTGGACCTCAGAGCCAGAAGGTAAATTTGAATGAATGGAAACACACACATAAAGCTTTTGTATACACTAGAAGTATTTTAGATGTAAACCTACAGAAGTATTTCAGAGAATCCTTGTCATACACAATGCTACATCATTGGGGGTTTTTTTTTTATTTCGGACCAAAACTCCTCCTCCCAATAAAAAAACTGGTGGAGTTTGACCATTGAAAAACAATTGCAATAACCAATGTTTTAAGCTATTTTAATAACACTGAGGCCCCTAGTTATCAAGCCGTCAACCTCAAATACGCTGGAATAACGCAGCGTATTTGTGGCGAGGCTCATTCGCCTTAGTTATCAAGCCCTGCTGCCGACAAAAGTAGAATATAGTGACGTAAGCTTCGATCCGCCGGACTCAGTCCGACACAGATTGATTCTTACGTCACTCCAGATGTTCCACACACAAGTTCGGCAAAAATGACTAGCAGGTACGATCGGCACTTTTCCGGCCCAGCGTACCTGGTTTTCAATCCGCCACCCTGGAGGCGGCGGATCCCATAGGAATCAATGGGAGTCTGACCATAGCGAAAGTTCATGTTCGCTGTTGCCCGATATCCCATTGATTCCTATGGGAGATGTCTGCACCTAACCCCCTAACATGTACCCCGAGTCTAAACACCCCTAATCTATCCCCCCCTACACCGCCGCAACTAAATAAATGTATTACCCTGTAAACCACCGCTCCCGGAGCCCACCGCCACTCTAATAAACTTTTTATCCCCTAAACCGCTGCTCCCAGACCCCGCCGCCACTCTAATAAATATGTTAACCCCTAAACCGCCGCTCCCGGACCCCGCCGCAACTATAATAAAATTATTAACCCCTAAACCTAAGTCTAACCCTAACCCTAACACCCACCTAACTTAAATATTAATTAAATATATCTAAATAAATATTATTCTTATTAACTAAATTAATCCTATTTAAAACTAAATACTTACCTATAAAATAAACCCTAATATAGCTACAATATAACTAATAATTATATTGTAGCTATTTTAGGATTTATTTTTATTTTACAGGCAAATTTAAATTTATTTTAACTAGGTACAGTAGCTATTAAATTGTTGTTAACTATTTAATAGCTACCTAGTTAAAATAAAGACAAATTTACCTGTAAAATAAATCCTAACCTAAGTTACAATTACACCTAACACTACACTATCATTAACTAAATTATTCCTATTTAAAACTAAATACTTACCTGTAAAATAAACCGTAAGATAGCTACAATGTAATTAATAATTATATTGTAGCTATTTTAGGAATTATTTTTATTTTACAGGCAAATTTCAATTTATTTTAACTAGGTACAATAGCTATTAAATAGTTATTAACTATTTAATAGCTACCTAGTTAAAATAAAGACAAATGTACCTGTAAAATAAATCCTAACCTAAGTTACAATTAAACCTAACACTACACTATCATTAAATTAATTAAATAAATTAACTACAAATACCTACAATTAAATACAATTAAATAAACTAACTAAAGTACAAAAAATAAAAAAAACTAAGTTACAAAAAATAAAAAATAAAAAGTTACAAACATTTTAAAATATTACAACAATTTTAAGCTACTTACACCTAATCTAAGCCCCCTAATAAAATAACAAAGCCCCCCAAAATAAAAAAATGCCCTACCCTATTCTAAATTACGAAAGTTAACAGCTCTATTACCTTACCAGCCCTTAAAAGGGCCTTTTGCGGGGCATGCCCCAAAGTATTCAGCTCTTTTGCCTGTAAAAAAAAAACACAATCCCCCCCAACAACATAAAACCCACCACCAACACACCCCTACTCTATCCCAAACCCCCCTTAAATAAACCTAACACTACCCCCCTGAAGATCATCCTACCTTTAGCCGACTTCAGCCAGCCAACCACCGATGGAACAGAAGAGGACATCCGCAGCGGCCTAAGTCATCATCCAAGGGGCACTGAAGAGGTCTTCCATCCGATTGAAGTCTTCATCCAGGCGGCGTCTTCAATCTTCATCCATCCGGAGCGGAGCGGAGCCATCTTCAGATGAGCCGACGCGGAGCCATCTTCTTCCACCGACGACTTCCCGACGAATGACGGTTCCTTTAAGTGACGTCATCCAAGATGGCGACCCTCGAATTCCGATAGGCTGATAGGATTCTATCAGCCAATCGGAATTAAGGTAGGAATATCTGATTGGCTGATTGAATCAGCCAATCAGATTGAGCTTGCATTCTATTGGCTGATCGGAACAGCCAATAGAATGCAAGCTCAATCTGATTGGCTGATTGGATCAGCCAATCGGATTGAACTTCAATCTGATTGGCTGATTCAATCAGCCAATCAGATTTTCCTACCTTAATTCCGATTGGCTGATACAATACTATCAGCCAATCGGAATTCGAGGGACGCCATCTTGGATGACGTTACTTAAAGGAACCGTCATTCGTCGGGAAGTCGTCGGTGGAAGAAGATGGCTCCACGTCGGCTCGTCTGAAGATGGCTCCGCTCCGCTCCGGATGGATGGATGAAGATTGAAGACGCAGTCTGGATGAAGACTTCAATCGGATGGAAGACCTCTTCAGCGCCCCTTGGATGATGACTTCAATGGGATGGAAGACTTCTTCAGTGCCCCTTGGATGATGACTTCGACCGCTGCGGATGTCCTCTTCTGTTCCATCGGTGGTCGGCTGTCTGAAGACGGCTAAAGGTAGGATGATCTTCAGGGGGGTAGTGTTAGGTTTATTTAAGGGGGGTTTGGGTTAGAGTAGGGGTGTGTGGGTGGTGGATTTTAATGTTGGGGGGGTTGTATTTTTTTTTTACAGGCAAAAGAGCTGAATACTTTGGGGCATGCCCCGCAAAAGGCCCTTTTAAGGGCTGGTAAGGTAATAGAGCTGTTAACTTTTGTAATTTAGAATAGGGTAGGGCATTTTTTTTATTTTGGGGGGCTTTGTTATTTTATTAGGGGGCTTAGATTAGGTGTAAGTAGCTTAAAATTGTTGTAATATTTTTAAAATGTTTGTAACTTTTTATTTTTTATTTTTTGTAACTTAGTTTTTTTTATTTTTTGTACTTTAGTTAGTTTATTTAATTGTAGGTATTTGTAGTTAATTTATTTAATTAATTTAATGATAGTGTAGTGTTAGGTTTAATTGTAACTTAGGTTAGGATTTATTTTACAGGTACATTTGTCTTTATTTTAATTAGGTAGCTATTAAATAGTTAATAACTATTTAATAGCTATTGTACCTAGTTAAAATAAATTGAAATTTGCCTGTAAAATAAAAATAAATCCTAAAATAGCTACAATATAACTATTAGTTATATTGTAGCTATATTAGGGTTTATTTTATAGGTAAGTATTTAGTTTTAAATAGGATTAATTTAGTTAATAAGAATAATATTTATTTAGATGTATTTAATTAATATTTAAGTTAGGTGGGTGTTAGGGTTAGGGTTAGACTTAGGTTTAGGGGTTAATAATTTTATTATAGTGGCGGCGGTGTAGGGGGGGCAGGATAGGGGTTAATAAATTTATTATAGGTGGTGACGGTGTAGGAGGGGCAGGATAGGGGTTAATAAATTTATTATAGGTGGAGACGGTGTAGGGGGGGCAGATTAGGGGTTAATACGTTTAATATAGGTGGCGGCGGGGTCCGGGAGCGGCGGTTTAGGGGTTAAACAATTTATTTAGTTGCGGTGGGGTCCGGGATCGGCAGGATAGGGGTTAATAAATGTATTATAGGTGGCGACGGTATAGGGGGGGCAGGATAGGGGTTACTAGGTATAATGTAGGTGGCGGTGGGCTCCGGGAGCGGCGGTTTAGGGGTTAATACATTTATTATAGTTGCGGCAGGGTCTAGGAGCGGCGGTTTAGGGGTTAATAACTTTATTTAGTTGCGGGGGGCTCCGGGGGCGCCGGTATAGGGGGTAGAACAGTGTAGTTTAGTGTGGGCGCTTAGTGACAGGCTAGCAATAAAGCTGGGAAAAAGCCGAAGAGCAGCGAGATCGGATGAGTGATAACTATCACAGTCGGCTGCTCATCGCCCCGTACTTGGTGCGCGGCTTTTTGACAGCTTTATTGATAACTTTGGCGAGCGTATTCAGGTCCGCGGCGGCGATGGTAGGTGAGCTTAGGCGGGCGTATTGGGGCCGGCGATGGCAGGTAAGTAGACACGTTGATAACTAGGCCTCTGAGTCTCTGCTGATATGTTAATCTATAGAAAGACTGCAGAAAAATGTTGTCATTATTAGATGTTTACTTTCCCTTTAAGGGGACAAAAATGCATTACTGATCCTATATATTACTATGTATTTAAACCCTGCACATGGGTTAAACACCTAGGTAATATCCTGCTCCTCAGCCATATGCATTGCAGCTCCTGAGCAGAACACAGCCAATGAGCCAATCAGGAACGCGCATAGAGATAATAAATATGCAAATTTGAAACAATGTGATAGATCAAAATATTTCACAGAAACCACAACCATTGTTAGGGGCTTGATATAATTATGTCATTTGTGGGGGGGGAATATACATTATATTTGGTTTGAAGCTTTGTTTTAACATGAAAGTAAGTTCAATTTAATCACAATAACAGTTAAAAATGTATTTCAGGTCTCCAAGAGCGCTACATTTTTTAACGCTATTTTGTGTTGTGTTCAAGGGCAACACGTTACTCACCACTTGTAATATGAGCAATAATAGTGCACCCTGCATTATCCATTCAAAGTATAGGGCTTGCTAAAAAAAAAAAACTGTTGGGCACATTATAGTGATGAAACACTATAATATATGGGTGCATACAATTGCAGGAGTGGAAATAAAATAAAATACAAAAAATATACTAAAGACTTCAGATTTCAGAACAGCACTTATATAAAATAGAACAATAAAACGTTTGCAGTAAAAAATGTGTTAAAACTTTAAATACCCATTTATTAATGCAAAAAAAAATAATTAAATTATATAAAGATGTGCACATCTAAATATAAATATAAATATATATATATATATATATATATATATATATATATATATATATATATATATATATATATATATATATATATATATATATATAAAACTGCATTTGAAAAGTGGTTTAAATAAACACTTCTACACAAGAAATAATTTTACATAAGCTGAGCAGGTGAAATAGTGCAAATGAGATGCATTGACACCATTAAAAATACGCTAAAAGATGATTAAAGTGATGGTAAACTTTCCCCTTTTTAAAATCAGATCCGGAATGTTAGTGATATTTTAGATGGAATTTAATTCATCAGTTGTAATGACGTTGCGCTGTAACTTGCTTTTTAATATAGCTATGAAATTCAAATACCCCGAGCTCCTCCGCCCACTTCAAAAGTAAATTTTTCTGTGAGTTAACGGTTTGAATTGTTCTCCAATTAGCACTCTCCCCACATGGCACTTTTGTTGTAGCTAGAGCGCTGATTGGAGAACAATTCAAACCATTAGCTCACAGAAAAAATTGACTTTTGAAGTGGGCGGGAATATGAATTTCATATCTATATTAAAAAGTAAGTTATATATTTACTTGTAATACCATATTGTCCTTTACTCTTTACACAAGGCTGCTGTTAGGATAACAAACCCTTACGCTATTAGTTGCGCTCCACTTGTAATCTAGCTATGAGAGATTAGGGTTAAAAAGAATAGGGTTACAGAGTGGGGGAAACCTTAATTTAAAGGGACAGTAAAGTCAAAATTAAACGTTCATGTTCTAGTTTACTTCTGTTATCAAATTTGCTTCATTCCCTTAGTATCTTTTGTTAAAGAGTAAACCTAGGTAGGATGATAAGATCTTAGTAGCTGCACAAGTGTTTAGCAGGCTATGGCAGCAGTGTTTGCAAAAGTGTATAACATTGCTATAAACACTGTTGCAAACACAGCTGCCAGTTGGCTAAAGACACATGAACACTCCTAAGATCACCTAGGATTACTCTAACAAAGGATGCCAAGAGAACAAAGCAAAATGAATAATATAAGTAAATTCAAAAATGTCATACTCTATCTAATCCCTTTAACCCCTTAATGACCGGACCATTTTTCAATTTTCTTACACTTAATGACAATGGCTATTTTTACATTTCTGCAGTGTTTGTGTTTAGCTGTAATTTTCCTCTTACTCATTTACTGTACCCACACATATTATATACCGTTTTTCTCGCCATTAAATGGACTTTCTAAATATACCATTATTTTCATCATGTCTTATAATTTACTAAAAAAAAAATAATAAAATATGAGGAAAAAATTGAAAAAAACACACTTTTTCTAACTTTGACCCCCAAAATCTGTTACACATCTACAATCAACAAAAAACACCCATGCTAAATAGTTTATACATTTTGTCCTGAGTTTAGAAATACCCAATGTTTACACGTTCTTTGCTTTTTTTGCAATTTATGGGGCAATAAAGAAAAGTAGCACTTCGCTATTTCCAAACCACTTTTTTTCAAAATTAGCGCTAGTTACTTTGGAACCCTGATATCTGTCAGGAATACCTGAATATCCCTTGACATGTATATATTTTTTTTTAGAAGACATCCCAAAGTATTGATCTAGGCCCATTTTGGTATATTTCATGCCACCATTTCACCGCCAAATGCGATAAAAAAAAAAAAAGTTCACTTTTTCACAAATTTTGTCACAAACTTTAGGATTCCCACTGAAATTATTTACAAACAGCTTCTGCAATTATGGCATAAATGGTTGTAAATGCTTCTCTGGGATCCCCTTTTTCAGAAATAACAGACTTATATGGCTTTGTGGTTGCTTTTTGGTAATTAGAAGGCTAAATGCCGCTGCGCACCACACGTGTTTTATGCCCAGGAGTGAAGGGGTTAATTAGGGAGCTTGTAGGGTTAATTTTAGCTTTAGTTTAGTGTAGTAGACAACCCCAAGTATTGAACTAGGCCCATTTTGGTATATTTTATGCCACCATTTCACCGCCAAATGCGAGCAAATAAAAAAAAAAACTTTACATTTTTCACAATTTTAGGTTTCTCACTGAAATTATTTACAAACAGCTTGTGCTATTATGGCAGAAATTGTTGTAAAAGCTTCTCTGGGATCCCCTTTGTTCAGAAATAGCAGACTTATATGGCGTTGCTTTTTGGTAATTAGAAGGCCGCTAAATGCTGCTGCGCACCACACGTTAATTATGCCCAGCAGTGAAGGGGTTAAATTAGGTAGCTTGTAGGGAGCTTGCAGGGTTAATTTTAGAGATCAGCCTCCCACCTGACACATCCCACCCCCTGATCCCTCCCAAACAGCTCTCTTCCCTCCCCCACACCACAATTGTTCCCGCCATCTTAAGTACTGGCAGAAAATCTGCCAGTACTAAATAAAAGAGTTTTTTTTTTTTTTTAAATAAAAATAATAAAATATTTTAGTTGTGATGGACCCCTACCTTAGCACCAACCTCCCTGATCCCCCCCTCCAGCTCTCTAACCCTCTCCCCTACCTAATTACCGCCATCTTAGGTACTGGCAGCTGTCTGCCAATACCCAGTTTGGCCCCACAAACCAAAGTATTTTAATTTTATTTTTAACTTTTATTAAAAGCAGGAATGTGATGCATAGGAGCCGGACCATTTTTGGCTGAGAACCTGAGTTATGCTTGCTTATTGGTGGGTAAATGTCAGCTTCTAATACGCAAGCACTATCCATGGTCCTGAGCCTAAAATGGGCTGGCTGCTAAGATTTATATTCCTGCTTTTAAAATAAAGATAGCAAGAGAACAAAGAAAAATTGATAATAGGAGTAAATATGAAAGTTGCTTAAAATTTCATGCTCTATCTGAATCATGGAAGAAAAAAAATTGGGTTCAGTGTCCCTTTAAGTGTAAAGGGACAGTCTACACTAGAATTTGTATTGTTTTAAAAGATAGATAATCCCTTTATTACCCATTCCCCAGTTTTGCATAACTAACACAGTTATAATAATATACTTTTTACCTCTGTGATTATCTTGTATCTAAGCCTCTGCAAACTGCCCCTTTATTTCAGTTCTTTTGACAGACTTGCAGTTTAAGAACAAAGTATATTCCAGCCTCCAAAATTCTTTAAAAGAACCTTTATTTCCACATAGGGTCCTCAGCAACAAACATGTGGAAATAAAGGTTCTTTTAAAGAATTTTGGAGGCTGGAATATACTTTGTTCTTGGATTGTTTTGGGACCTGGCAAGTCCTTTGAAAAAGAAAGACAAAGGTGCTGTTTTCCTAACTCCCTGGGTGAATATATAGACTTGCAGTTTAGCCAATCAGTGCCTGCTCCCAGATAACTTCACGTGCACGAGCACAGTGTTATCTATATGAAATACATGAACTAACACCCTCTAGTGGTGAAAAACTGTTAAAATGCATTCTGAAAAGAGGTGGCCTTCAAGGTCTAAGAAATTAGCATATGAACCTCCTAGGTTAAGCTTTCAACTAAGAATACCAAGAGAACAAAGCAAAATTGGTGATAAAAGTAAATTGGAAAATTGTTTAAAATTACATGCCCTATCTGAATCATGAAAGTTTATTTTGGCCTAGACTTTCCCTTTAATGTTTACTTTACTGTCCCTCTATAGATAGGGATAAAAAAGAGGAATTAAAAAGTGAGAGGGGGTAACAGAGTTAGAGAGTGGGAGAGGTTAATAAATGTTTGAGGATAAAGTATAATATAGTATAACAAACCCTTTAAATATGTGTGAAGTTAAAGTGATTGTAAAGTTTAGTGAATAAGTGACCGGTATCATAATCATTAAACTTTACAAAGACGCTTATTTTTAAAAATACTTACCTTTGCATTATGGTAAACAGACCGCTGATCCTCCGACTGTAGCTCCTGCTTTCTTTAGCAGATCAATGACGAATCCGGCTTCCTCCAATCGTTGTGGGACCCCCTCTGGCCGGATCGTCATCTATATGCTAATGAAAGCAGAAACTGCGGGTGGAGGATCAGCGTTTACCATAACGCAAAGCTAAGTATTTTATTCATTAAACTTTACAATCCCTTTAAAAAGGCCACTTTCCATTTTTTGTTACCCACTGTCTCAGTGATTGGATCAGATATACTATGCTCGCTCTGAGCTATATTTGATTGACAGCAGCTGTGCATGCTCTGAGATCAGCACTGGGGTGTTTAGACAGTGCTAATCTCTTAGTTAAAGCAGCCTTTATTAATGCACATGTATTGCAGATCCATGTAAAGCTGCATGCTGGGTCTATAGAACTGCAGCATTCTTTTAACGAGAATGTCCATTTAATGTATGAGCGCGTGGTTTATAGATAGTGAGGGGATTAGAGAGAGGCCACCACTGGTGCAGGCTGATGGGGCAATGAACCAGAATGCTCCTTCTGCGGTATATGCTGTTGAATGAGTGGTTTGGGTTATATATACTGCCCACACCACTAACAGGACCCATCTGTAACCTGGTCTGTCCTTGTTAAATGTATCAGCTTCCTTCAGTGCCTGTCAGAAGAAAAAGCAGCAGTTAAATGGTTCCCCTAGGTATTACATCCCACTCCAGGCATCACACATTGGCTGCTGGTTGCTTCTCTGCTGATAAGAGACCTGCATTACACTGTGCAAGAACATGTCTTAAAAACAGAATTAGAAAATCAAATTAAACACTGAACCAGACCCAAAGCCTTCCCCTTGTAAAACCCAGTATGCAACATTTTGAGCACTACTAATTTAAATATTCACAAAACTCACTACAGCCCATTGTGGCTGTTAATCTGTTTTTACTCTGTGTACGTTTATTGATTTATTTTTTATAAATCTATAAATTTACATGGATTTGTGGATATTGGATATTTTGTGTAATTATGCACATAGGGCAATGCAAGTACAACAGTGAGCCTGGACGGACCAAAATATTTTTTGTAGTTGTATGTAAAAAATAATGAAATCTTATAAAAGGTGGTTGTTTTTCAGTGAAAAGGATGTGGAGTCATTTATGTTGTGTATATGAGGCATGATCCAGCAGGATTTTAGTGCATATAGACCTTAAGCAGGCACTAGTTGTATTTCTGTGAATTATGGGTATATCGGCCTAGCTTTAATAAAATTGAGTGAAATAAATATCTTACCGAATAAATTTGCTGCAGCATCCCAAACCCGTAAAGATTTGCACCTGCCCCTCGTTCCTGCCACAAGTTGTGAGATAGGGGCATATTTATCAAAGCGTCAACTGAAAATACGTTTGAATCCTGCATTGTATTTGTTGCAAAATTTGATCCGCCGTAGTTATCAAAGCGTCAAGATCGGCAAATGTTGAAATTTGTGATGTAATATACGATCTCGCGATCTCAATCCGGCGCAGATCGATGCTTGCGTCATTACAGATGTTTCAAATTCAGATTTGACTCTATTTGACCCATTTCCCAATTTATCAAACATTTAACAGGTACGCTCGTGTGTATTCCAACACAGCGTACCTAGTTTTCAATCTGCCCACCCTTGATGTCGCGAATGCCATAGAACTCAATGGGAGTCTGAAAACACAGAAAGCTTATGTTCGATGCTGCAAGAGAATGAAGCATATTACATAATAAAAGTAAATTAGAAACGTTATTAAAATGATATACCCTTTCTAAATCAAACAATATTATTGCTCCACATTTGGTGCACTAGTAGATATAGGGATAAAAATGTAACATACATTACTACTTATGAATTATGCTACAACTTTGTCTCTCATTACAAAGCAAGGGGACAATATTATTTCTCCATATTTGGTACAAAATTTTGCCCCAAACTTGTTGCACTAATAGATATAGAGATAAAAATGAAATAAATACACAATATAATATAGCTAACTTCCTTTTTATTTTTTGGAAAAATCTATGTGCACCATCTTTAAGCCATGTAATATAAGTCACACTCTCCACTTCGCGCCAAATTTGACTCAACACTTTTCGCACCAATTATGACGCAAACTCCTAAACAACCCACACACTAGTGAATTTTTCAACAACTTTTGATTGGAATATGCATAATCACATGATTTATGACATCAGCCAATCTGATTCAAATATTCATTATAAACTATCACTAATGAATCAAATTGCTCGATACTTGTGTCATTGATCACTCATCAGAACTTGTAAGTGACATGTTACATTGTGTATTGTTACATTGTGTATTATACTTTGAAAGTATGTATATGTGAAATTAGTATTAAAGATAAACATTGATGCTGACATTAGGACACACAGTGTAATATTTTAGACAATGATTTTAAAATTCTAATTGATGTTTAATTCAATATAATCTTAAACTGAAAGCTCAAACGGATAGCCCACCTAACATTAAACTGTCACGTCTCAGATACAGCAGGAATTAAAATCACCTCTTTACTATCATGCTATTTTCAGTGTATTTCGTCCTTCTCTTGAATTTCTTTTACAGTAAGAAATGTCATTTTATATGCCAGCCAATTTTATAACACCTGTGAAGGGGTGGTTTTTAAAACTAGATTGCAATCAGGAGGAGTTAGACAGGTGCAGAGAGAAAACTGGCCCAGCTCTTAAAATATCCATTGATTGCAAATAAATGCATAAGATACCCTGATTACATGTTATATTCACAATTATTCCTGCTCATAATAATAATACATTTACAATATATACATATTGTGGTATAAATAAACACAGAGATATGACAGACAACATTGTTTAGAACAAAAAAAGGAACTTAGGGACATGTAAATATGTTTGCAAAAGATTTCTGACATAACACACACACACATATATATATATATATATATATATATATATATATATATATATATATATATATATATATATATATATATATATATATATATATATATATATATATATATATATATATATACACACACACACACACACACACACAAGTATGTGCAAAGATATGTGTACAAATTCTAGCATTAATAATCATTTATAAAAAAAAAAAGAGATAAAAGCATATCATGACTTCTAGAAATACAAATACACATTCATTTATGTGAAAGTATCATATAACAAATAAATATAAAAATAACTTCCTATAAGATATTGTTTGTTGAGGTATAAATGTAGCTATTTCTTGGAAAATAACAGATGAAAAATAAAAGATTAGGTTTAGAGAAATGTGCTTGTTCATGGACAGTAATGAAATAATACAAATAAAGTTGGGAAAAACCCGAATAACTGTGACATCGATGACTGTTAGTTAACAACAGTCCGATGCTCATCCCACCGTACTTTGACGTGCGTGTTTTTTACAGTTATTTTGATAAATAAGGGGATCGTATGTGATCCGCGGCAGCGATGTGCAAGCGTATTGACGCCGGCAAATGCACTGAGATTGACGCTTTGATAAATATGCCCCATAAGCTCTTTTTTAATAAACCGAACCATACTTGACATGTAACCATCTGCGCCAGGGGGGTAACAACAGGCGTCTCAGAGGTCTCAGTTGAGACCAGACCCGCTCTTCTATGGGGCACATTTGGTCCTGCATTCAGTAGTGGTGTGGCTATAAGGGGTATGGATTTGCCTGTACAATATGGCGGCTGTCACAGTTTTACTGTACCAAAAAACCTGCTACTATGAGGATTGAGAAGCAGCACATTGTGTGCATATGTGACTGACAGCTCAGCTTCTGCTGACTGCAAACAGCCAGAAAGGGCACTAAAATTGGCACACCCTTTGCCCTGGGCCACAGTGAGGTCTAGTTACGCCCTTGGTGGGCACATAGAACCTGTTCCACTGTATGGATATCAGCTTCAAAAAACATCTTTAAAACCTTACAGAAAAAAACAAATAGAAAACAAAGCCCACTTTAACATTTGTAAAAATAAAAAAAACCTTGAAACAAAAGGAAAATAAAAACGAGATAACCAGGTCAGCTTTCAAAATTCATGAGATATGACTGTGACATGAGATATTCAAAGAGACAGTCTTTATAAATACTGCATGCTTGCTGCGCAAAGGTGTAGGCAAAATATCCTGCCCACGCCTCTAGAACGTGCTGAGCACATTTCATTCTATCCAGTGAGCTTACTTTACGTTATAAAACAGACATGCACATATTATACAATTACAAACATTTGCATAACTTATTTTTTAAGCGTGCTGCCTAGTTGTTGCAGTTTTAATTACTGCTTTTCCATGTTGCCAGCAAGTTTTCATTTGAATCGTAAAAATATCATATATTGGGCACCTCAAAAATAGATTTTAACGGCAAGAACACCCACTAATAAATTGGTGGAAAATATAGGGTAAACAATGCTCAATTAATTTCTAAGATCATCTCATTTGTACAGCAACCTTAAAGGGACACTGAACCCCAATTTTTTCTTTTGTGATTCAGATAGAGCATGCAATTTTAAGCAACTTTATAACTTACTCCTATTATCAAGTTTTCTTGATTCTCTTGGCATCTTTATTTGAAAAGCAAGAATGTAAATTTAGATGCCGGCCCATTTTTGGTGAACAACCTGGGTTGTTCTTGATGATTGGTGGATAAATTCACCCGTCAATAAACAAGTGCTGTCCAGGGTCTGAACCAAAAATTGGCTGGGTCCTTAGCTTAGATGCCTTCTTTTTCAAATAAAGATAGCAAGAGAATGAAGAAAATTTGATAATAGGAGTAAATTAAAAAGTTGCTTAAAATTACACGCTCGATCTGAATCACGAAAGAAACAATTTGGGTTCAGCGTCCCTTTAACAGAGTCTTTGGGGTAGATGTATCATACCCCGGGCAGACATATATATATCTCTGCATCGCTAAATGCCGACAGTATACGCTGTCGGAATTTAAAATTGCACAAGCATTTCTAGTGAAATGCTTGTGCAATGCCGCGCCCTGCCAATCGGCCTCTAGCAGGGGGTATCAATCATCCTGATCGTATCTGATCGGGATGATTGCAGTCCGCCACCTAAAAGGTGGCGGACGAGTTAAGGAGCAGTGGTCTTAAAATGTACCCCCTATGAATCTAGGCCACTGATTAGTCAAAAGGTAATGTTTTTTGTGTAACCATACATTAATCTGGATATGGTTGTGTGTAATAGACATTTCAGGCAGAGTCACATTGTATTGGGCACCTAAATCCAATAAGATTCAGTTGTGCTTGTGTGAAAAAGGCTTGGATCTGGGTGTGTTTATGCAAATAAGAAACCGATATAGGATATGTGAAATAAAGCACCTCCTAATGGTATGCTATGAAGTTGGTCTAGTTACGTCATTCTTTTACTTATATGTTCCTCTTGTCTCTTTTTGTCATGGAGAGAATCTAATAGGTCACTTATAAGTATTAAATTAAGCAGCATGAAGTTCACATGTGTTAACATGATTTAAAGGGACATGAAACCCAAAATGTTTCTTTCATGATAGAAAATGTTATTTTAACCCCTTAAGGACCAAGGATGTACAAGGTACGTTCTACAAAAAAAGTTAGTTAGTGACCAACGACGTGCATCCTCAGGGGTATCAAGCGGTGGAAGAGATCTAGATTGCTTCCAACCACTTCAAAGGTGGTTGGAAGTTTAGCCACCGATGCAGAGAGAGCCACTCTGTGGCCCTCTCTGCATCGGGCATTGATGGCTCCGATCATTGGTGGGTGGGAGCAGCAGATGGGAGGCGGGTGGGCGGACCATCCATGTCTTGTGGGTATATTAGTTACACTGCAATGTTACCGACACTCGACGGAAGCGGTCGGGGAGAAGGGTGGGTATGGGTGCGCGCGCTCCTGCAGCGATTGCAAATTTTTGCAAAAAACAAACATTTGTATAGAAATGGCGGGGCTCTCTAAATGTTGGGCAAGGAATCTGGGAGGGGGAGGGAGGGAGGTTATTGAGGGGGGCAGCTACACTACAGAAAATATCAAATGTAATAAAAAAGAAATACACTATTTTAGAGGGTGGTAGAGGGGGAAGGGTTAGAGAGCTGTATGGGGGGGGGGATCAGGGAGTTGGGGGCTAGGAGGGGATCCGACACTGCAGAATCAATTGGGGGGAAAACATTTTTTAAAACAAATTAAAAATGCTTTTCTTTCTAATGACACAATGAGTCCACGGATCATCATCAATTACTGTTAGGAATATCACTCCTGCCCAGCAGGAGGTGGCAAAGAGCTCCACAGCAAAGCTGTTAAATTCCACCTCCCTTCCCTCCCACCCCAGTCATTCTCTTTGCCTACATTAGAGCAAGGAAGTGGTAAAGTTAGGTGTTAGTAAAAGATTCTTCAATCAAGAGTTTATTATTTTTTAAGTAGTACAAGATTGTGCTGCTTTATTCTGGGGTGTAGCCGTAGTCCATATCAGTCTCCTCAGTAGAGCAGTGGTGGCTTTAGAGCAATGGGAACTGCGCCTCCCATATATTTATGCTACCCTAATCCTGAAAGCCTGAGTAAGATTACTCAGTCTTTATATCTTTTTCCACAGGTCCATGTGAGGGAGAGGACCTCTCAAACCTAGTGAGCTGCCTTGTTGCCTGGCAGATTTATGAGGTAAGTGCTAACTTTACTTTTTTCTGGGGCTAGTAAAGAAAAAAAGGACTCAGAAAAAGTTTAGGCACTTTATTCATTAGGGAAAAAATATGGCATTTTATTATTTTCCTGGAATAATAATAAGGGGATTATATAAAGCAGCATTTGCAGGCACTGGGGACTTGAGGAGATAGGCTCAATGTTGGTGATACTCTGTTAGTTATTTATTACGGAGCTTCACATAAAATGTCGACTGACACGTTAATTTTGACACTCCCACGATGAGCGGGGCTTGTGTGGCGGTAGAATTATTTGTTGCGCACATATTTTCTCTCTATTACGGTATTGAATGAGAGAAATCTGGCTACTTGCCGTTTTTAGTTAAAACGGATTAAAAGATAGTTTAACATTAATTGCAACAGCTCTGTTTTGGTTCCGGTTTTCTTTATCTCCGGTAATCCAACAAGGTGGACAACTCAGCAGAGCTAAAGCTGAGGTGTAAAAGCTATTTGAAGTGTGTTGAATCGTTATTTTGTAAAAATAAAGCAATTCTGTTTTTCAGTTCAAAATTAAAAGTTACTTTTTTTTGCGGTTCATCAAAAATAAAGCAGTTACTTTTAAAATTTTAAGAGACAGTAACGTTTTTTTCTGTATAAAAGTTTAGTAAAATTTTATATGTTTTTATTTTATTTCTGTTAAGAGGGATCAAGACTGTTATAGATTACAGATATCCTTTTTGTTTAAATGATTATATAGTCCGTCAGTCCTTTTCTGTTCCTCATGTGTTGAGAGAACACACAATTTTAGGCTTTTGAGCCACTATTGGTTAGGAGTTTTTTGACAATGTTCAAAATATGCCGCATTTTTTCCCCTCAGGTGTCCCAATTTTTTTTATTAATAATACAGTGCCATGCTTTTCCTCCAAATTCCCTTGCTATAGGGAAAGCGCAAGAGGAAATGTAAAACATCAGTGTGTATGGTTTCTGTCACGACTGTATCTATTCCAAACTTTCCCTCTTATAAGTTTGAAGAAGAGGATATTTTGGTATCACCTGAGGGTAAGATCTCAGATTCAGTGTAATTCCTTCCTCTGATACTGAAGTTGTATCCTTCAGATTTAAGCTAGAGCACCTCTGTTTACTACTTAAGGAGGTTTAGCTGCCCTGGACGACTCCGATACTACTGTCATAGTCAATCCTAAACAAGTAATTTGGCGTGCCCTCCATGGTGGAAGTATTTCCTGTACCAGATAGGGCTACAGAGATTATTGCTAAGGAATGGGAAGAGACCCTTTTTCTCCTTCCCCTATATTTAAAAGAGTTTCCTATAGCAGACTCTATCAAGGAGTCTGGGCAGACGGTACCCAAGGTGGAAGGGGCAATTTTCACGCTAGCCAAGAAAACCACTATTCCCATAGTGGATAGTTGCTTCTTTAAAGATCCTATGGATTAGAAGTTAGAGGGATTGCTCAGGGTTTACAATGGCTTCATGCGATTTGTATTGCTACTGTCACTAGTGCGGCAGCATACTGTTTTGATGCGTTGTCTAATTCTATTTGGACAGACACTCCCATCAAAGAAATCCAAGATAGGATAAAGGCCTTTAAATTGGCCAACTCCTTTATTACAGATGATTCCCTTCAGGTTATTAAGCTGGAAGCTAAGATTTCAGGCTTTGCCATATTGGCTCGCAGAGCTTTATAGTTAAAATCTCTGCGGAGGTGTCATCTAAGTCTAAACTTTTGGCGATTCCTTACAAGGGAAAGACCTTGTTTGGGCCTGGTTTGACAGAGATAATTTCTGATATTACAGGAGGTAAGGGACATTTCCTCCCTCAGGATAAGAGAAATAAACAAAAAGGACGTCAGAGTAATTTTCATTCCTTTCGGAATTTCAAGGAAAATCTTTTCACTCCCTCCTCCAAGCAGGAGCAGTCCAAGCCTTCCTGGAGACCCAATCAGTCTTGGATCTAGGGAAAACAATCCAAGAAGCCTGCTGTTGGGTCAAAGACAACATGAGGGGCCTGCCCCCGATCAGGGACCAGATCTTGGGGGGGCAGGTTTTCCTTCTTTGCTCGGGCTTGGGTTCGAGATGTTCAAGATCCCTGGGCGGTAGACATTGTGTCCCAGGGATACAAACCTTTCCTCCCAGGGGCAGGTTTCTGCTTTCAGATTATCTGTAGACCAGACAAAAAGAGAGGCGTTCTTGCACTGTGTACGGGACCTCTCCGACCTGGGAATGATTGTTCCTGTTCCAAGGCAGGAACAAGGTCTTGGATTCTATTCCAATCTGTTTGTGGTTTCCAAGAAGGAGGGAACCTTCAGACCAATTTTAGATTTCAAAAATCTAAACAAGTTTCTCAGAGTGCCGTCTTTCAATATGGAAACTATTCGTTCCATTCATCCTCTGGTCCAAGAGGGTCAATTATAATCACAGAGGATTTAAAGGACGCATACCTGCATGTTCCCATCCACAGGGACCATCACAAGTTTCTAAGGTTTGCATTTCTAGACAAACTCTTTCAGTTCGTGGCTCTTCCATTCGGTCTTGCCACGGCTCCCAGAATTTTTTCATAGGTTCTGGGATCCCTGCTGGCGGTGCTCCGATTGCGGGGCATTGCAGTAGCACCTTATCTGGACGATATCTGGTTCAGGTGCCTTACTTTCAACAAGCAAGATCACACTCATAAATGTTGTTATATTTCCTGCGGTCTCATGGATGGAAGGTGAATTCGGAAAAGAGTTCCTTAGTTCCAACTATAAGGGTAGTTTTCTTGGGGTCCATAATGGACTCCTCATCAATGAAAAATTTTCTGACAGAAGTCAGGAAGTCAAGATTTCCGATTCTTGCCTAGCACTTCAGTCCTCTCCTCGGCTATCAGTGGATCAGTGCATGGAGGTAATTGGGCTGATGGTAGCGGCAATGGACATTATCCCGTTCATCCGTTTCCACCTCAGACTTTTGCAGTTAAGCATGCTCAGGCAGTGGAACGGAGATTATGCAGACCTGTCTCCGCTATTACAGTTGGAACAGGAGACAATTGATTCTCTACTTTGGTGGTTGTTTCAGGATCATCTCTCCCAGGGAACCTGCTTTTGCAGACCTTCCTGGGTGATTGTGACAACAGAAACTAGCCTTCTGGGATGGGGAGCAGTTTGGAGCTCTCTAAAGGCTCAGGGAACATGGACTCAGTCGGAGTCTGTTCTACCCATAAACATTCTGGAATTGAGAGCAATCTTCAATGCTAGCCTCAGTTAGCTTCGGCCCGGTTCATCAGGTTCCATTCGGACAATATAACCTCAGTGGCTTACATCAACCATCAGGGAGGAACTCGGAGTTCCTTGGCCATGACAGAGGTAGTCAAGATCATTCAGTGGGCAGAGACCCACAATTGCTGTCTGTCAGTGATCCACATTCCAGGAGTGGACATCTGGGAGGCGGACTTCCTAAGCAGGTAGACCTTTCACCCGGGGGAGTGGAAACTCCATCCGGAAGTGTTTTCCAGCCTGATTCTCAAATGGGGTCAGTTGGCATTGGATCTCATGACTTCTTGGCAGAATGCCAAGCTTCCGAGGTACAGGTCGAGGTCAAGGAACCCTCAGGCTGTACTGATAGATGCTCTGGCAGTACCTTGGAATTTCAGTTTTGCATACCTATTTCCTCCGTTTGCTTTTCTACCTTGAGTCATTGCTCGAATCAAGCAGGAGAGGGCGTCAGTGATCCTCATTACATTGGCGTAGCCTCGCAGGAGTTTGTATGCAGACCTGGTGGACATGTCATCTCTTCCACCTTGGAGACTTCCTTTGAGGAAGGACCTTCTATTTCAAGGACCCTTCTTTCATCCAAACCTAGTTTCTCTGAAGCTGACTGCTTGAAGATTGAACGCTTAATTTTTTCCAAGCGGGAATTTTCGGAATCGGTCATTGAGACCATGATTCAGGCTCGTAAACCTGTGACTAGGAAGATTTACCATAAGATATGGCGTACATATCTATACTGGTGTGATTTCAAGGGCTACTCTTTGAGTAGAGTTTGGATTCCTAGAATTCTGTCATTTCTCCAAGAAGGTTTGGAGAAGGGATTATAGGCAAATTCCCTAAAGGGTCAAATATCTGCCTTATCTATTTTGTTACATAAACGTCTGGCGGACGTCCCAGATGTACAATCGTTTTGTCAGGCCTTGGTCAGGATCAGGCCTGTATTCAAACTAGTTACTCCTCCTGGAGTTTTAATTTAGTTCTTAAAGTTCTTCAAGGGGCTCTGTTTGAGCAGATGTATTCCTTAGATATTAAGTTGTTATCTTGGAAAGTTTTGTTTCTTGTTGCTATTTCATCTGATCGTAGAGTTTCAGGGCTCTCTGCATTACAGTATGAGTCTCCTTACCTTATTTTTTATCAGATAATCTTGACGTGGTACGTGCACTAAAATTCTATTTACAGGCAACTAAGGATTTTCATCAGTCTTCTGTTTAACATAAGGAACAAAAAGTTACGGCTACTTCTCTTTCTTTGTGGCTGTAGAGTATCATTTGCTTTGCCTATGAAACTGCTGGACAGCAGCCTCCCGAGGGAGTAACGGTCTTTCCACGAGGGTTGTTTCCTCTTCCTGGGCATTCAAAATGAAGCCTTTATGAAACAGATTTGCAAGGCTGCAACCTGGTCCTCTCTTTTCACTTTTTCAAACTTCTATAAATTTGACTCTTTTGCTTCGGCTGAGGCCGCTATTGGGAAAAAGATTTTTCAAGCAGTGGTGCCTTCCGTTTAGGTTTCCTGTCTTGTCCCTCCCTTATCATCTGTGTACTCTAGCTTGGGTATTGATTGCCAACAGCAATTGATGATGATCCGTGGACTCATCGTGTCATTAGAAAGAAAACAAAATGTATGCTTACCTGATAAATTTCTTTCTTTCTTGATGAGTCCACGGCCTGCCCTGTTATTTAGACAGGTTGTTAGTATGTTATAAACTTCAGACACCTCTGCACCTTGTTACTTCCTTTCTCTCCTTTCTCTCCTTTACTTTGTTCGAATGACTGGGGTGGGAGGAATGGGAGGTGATATTTAACAGCTTTGCTGTGGTTCTCTTTGCCGTCTCATGCTGGGCAGGAGTGATATTCCCAACAGTAATGGATGATGATCCATGGACTCATCGTGTCAAGAAAGAAAGAAATTTATCAGGTAAGCATAAATTTTGTTTTTATTTTAGTACTGGCAGACTTTCTGCCAGTACCATAGGCATAACTAGAAACCACAGGGCCCAGGTGCAAGAATCTAAGAAGGGCCCCCCACCCCCCAAAAAAAGTGAATTTGATACATATCTTTTTTTTTAACATTTAACACAGAAAAATAATATGAGATTACATGTCTGCAAAAGGAGGTACCCTGTGCCCACAGTCTGTGAGATGGTCTGACCCCCTATTACTGTATATAGTGACACTGTTTAATGAACCAGTACTGTATATAGTGAGTCAGTGACACAGTCTGGGATCTGCTGGTGAGATGGCTGGCCTGACCCTACCCGCCCCAGTATTTTATAAAGTGACCACAGTAGTCTGTAACATAGTCCAGCCCCCCTGTACTGTATATAGTGGTACTGTATAATGACACTGTTTACCCCCTCCCCCCATGCTGTAGTAACAAGGTCTGTAATTTGCTGGTTCCACAAACATACACACACAATCATGCATAAATACACACACAATCACATACATACACACCCACACACAGAAACACCAATGGGTAAAACAGAAATACTAACGCCTGTAGACAGAGCCACTAGTGAAGCATCATGTCACACTCACATGATATCAGTGCAGGCAGTGGCAGGTCAACGTTTTTTTTTTGTTTTTTTTAAGCTGAGCCTCCACCCTTGGGAACCCAGTCACAATTGCGACCTCTGCACCCCCTGTAGTTTCGCCCCTGACCAGTACTTAAGATGGTGGTGACAATTGTAAGGTGGGGGAGGGAAGAGAGCTGTTTGAGGGGGTCAAAGTTAGAAAAGGTGTTTCTTTTACATTTTTCATCATATTTTATATATTTTTTATAGTAAATTATAAGATATGATGAAAATAATGGTATCTTTAGAAAGTCCATTTAATGGCGAGAAAAACGGTATATAATATGTGTGGGTACAGTAAATGAGTAAGGGGAAAATTACAGCTAAACACAAACACTGCAGAAATGTAAAAATAGCCTTGGTCCCAAACGGACAGAAAATGGAAAAGTGCTGCGGTCATTAAGGGGTTAAACAACTTTCTAATTTAATTCTATTATCAATTTTCCTCCATTGCTATCTTTTATTGAAAAGCAGGGAGCTCAGGAGCATGTAAGTCTCTGGAGCACTATACGGCAGCTGTTTTGCAAGAATGTTATCCATTTGCAAGAACACTAGATAGCAACACTATTTTTACCTTTTTTAAATTGTATGCTCTGTCTGAATCACAAAAATATGACTTATCTGTAGAACCTGCAAACTCACAGCTGATGCACTTTGCTAAAAAAAGACAACACCATAGTGTTTTTCATAAACTTTGCAAAATATCAAGAAACCATGGTTAAGAAAAAAATGTAACCCCTTTACTGCTAAGCCATTCCATACTCTTGTGCTAGAGCAGTTTTAGGATTAGATTACAAGTGGAGCGCAGAAATATTAGAGCTGTTGAGTACTAACACTGCTCAAGTTAAATCGGTATCGCTCCTATGTTTGCGCTGGTATTAAAAGTTGAAAGTAAAAAGTTATCGCTCAAACGAAAGACTCACGTGCGGTATCATCTGGAGGTTGCATAATATGACAACACAGACTCCCTTTCCCCATAGACTTCTATGGGATGCTTTAAAAAAAAGCTTTTTCTGTTTTTCGCTTGAGCACTAACCCGAAAGTGTGCTAGGATAACTGCGCTAGCAGAAGCCGTGCTAAGAATATTTTTAATACCTATGTTCTTCACTTAGAAGAAAATTTTCTTTTTATATTTATATATATATCTATCTATCTATCCATATATCTATCTATCTATTTACTTATTTATTTATTTATTTTTTTAAATATAAAAAGAACATACATTTCTAAGTGAAGAACGTAGGTATTTCAAGTATTTCTATCTTAAAAAAAATATTACATTTGTTTACAAATAAAGGCTTACATTACAAGTGGAGGGATAAAATTTTATAGCACGACCACTCCCTCTCCCCATATACTTCTATGGGGTGCGCTAAGGAAAGCCTTTTCCATTTATCACTCCACCAGAAACTGCGCTAGATCAACTGCACTAAAGCCAAAGGTGCATTAGGAATACTTTAAATTCCTATGTTCTTCACTCAGAAGAAATTATTCTTTTCATTTTAAATATATATATATATATATATATATATATATATATATATATATATACATACACACAGTATATATATATATCTGTATATTTTTTTGAAAAAATATATATCTATACCTATATATCTAAATGAATATATACAGTTATAGGTATATATAGATGGGGAAATCGCCTAGTACAGGATGACGACACATTGTTATCCTTTGCAGTTGGGAAGGAATGGGTGTTAACAAAAAACACTAACAGAGCTTAGTGTATTGCAAGGGACTTAGTTCTTGTTTTCTATAGCTGTTGAATGACACTTGCACACTTGGCAGTAACATAGGAAAAAGAAGACGCATTGACACATTATCCTTATTCCATATGGCCGCTGAATATATCATGTTACACATGTAACTCAGTAGTTGTAGATAGCAAACAGCATGTCTCCTGCTATGCACAAGATGGATGCACTTGCATTGCAGGAGACATGAATGTTGTTTCTTATAGTACCTGAGCAATGGGCATGCATAGGGCAGAGGGGACCAGGCTCCTAGCTGGTTTTTACATGCCTGATGTCTGGCCCTGGCAACAGATGATTCTTTAATATTCTCCCGTTCAGCCTACAGGGTCATGCCGTCTCTCATTTAAAAGAGCCTTTGGTTATCATGTGGTCAATATAAAAACATCAGGTTTCTAACCCATAAAACCCAGTTTAAGAATAATAAATGTGGGGGGAAATAGGGGACCATTCCTACCTAACTATTTGCTATATAGTTATAAAAATATATGTTGGATTGGATTGGATTGTCTATAGTGATGCATCATGCTATCATGGTCAGAACATATTATTTTGTGCTGTAAATCTGCAGACCATCCTTGAGTTCACCCCGCCCCCTTTAAATAAAGGAGATTATGTTCGGTAGAGAGCTGATAATGACTGTTTGCATATGCTTATGTTTACACTGTATTAGATAACAAGTATTTCAATAGGAGTGGCATGGCATGGTGTGGTACTAAATGTTGTATTTACCTGGTGCATATTGTGATGTTTTTATAAAATCATATACATCTAGATTCTGTCACACAAACTATTTATGCATATATAGAGATCTGATAACAGAGATAATTTTAGAGGACACAAACACACTTTTATGTTGAATCTTGCAGAAATGCGTTATTTAGAAAAATGTCCTTTTAGGTAAAGTAAAATAGACTCTAGTTTGCTGTGTCAGTCCTCACCTTTACTACTACGCGTATCAGCCAATCAAGGATTCTTTGTTCTTATATCCCACAGGCACCAGAGAGGATTAAAGCCATCACTGAAAAATATGAGCAGAAGAAGAATGTAAGTTTTAAGCCAGGGGTAAGAACGCACGTGGGAAAGCAAATTTAGGATTACATACACAGTGTTTATGATAACATTAATGTTCAGCTACATTGTACCATGTACTAAAGTTCTTTAAGCTTGTAGGTTGTGAATAAAATTCATCTGAGCATGATACAAAGATTTAAAACAAAGTATGCAACCGTGTTGACAAGGCAGAAAGCTGAAGAAATGTTGCTACTTTTGTTGTGACAAGGTATTACACAGATAATAAGTAAAGTCCGTGATTCAAATGTCAGTAATGAGTATTTTTAAGTATTTAAGTAACATTGGTCGAGGAGATTCTCACAGAATGCGGGCAATAGTGAAACATATGTTGTAATCGGCAACAATAGTATTGCGTGAAATGTCAGAAACAGTAATTACTAAGTCCCAACACAAGCAAAGGTAATAGTTACCTGTACGTCGTTCACCGCAAACTGGGTCTCTGTGAAGACACCAAGCTGACAGGTAAGGAGCCACTCCAAAGCTCCTGATGGAAAAAGTCCAATTTAAAAGACAAGGGGTTTACCTGTTTAGCAAGGCTATTACACTGCAGGCTTGGTGCAAGTGAAAACAGACTTTATTCGTATATCCATTAAAAGTTACAGGGTACAGCAGGGCTCAAGGGGGGCCCGAAACAAACAATCTGACGGGTTTCCTGCCCGTAGGCACTTTGTCAGGGACTACACATTCTCAAACATTTAGGAAAGCATCAGATTGTTTGTTTTGGGCCCCCCTTGAGCCCTGCTGTACCCCGTAACTTTTAATGTATATACGAATAAAGTCTGTTTTTACTTGAACCAAGCCTGCTGTGTTATAGCCTTGCTAAACAGGTAAACCCCTTGTCTTTGAAACATGATACAGAGATAACTGATACAAAGAAGAAAAATCTTTGTTGATGTTATAACTCAATGTGTTTATGACCAGAGCTCTCGATTACCCCAAGGTTTGTGAATAAATGTTCTGAATTGGTCGCCCTATACAGAGGTCCTTATCTTTTCTAACACTATTTATGTCCCAGTTTCTCTAAAAGAAACTGTGCTCCCCACCCAGAAAGAAACAGATTCTGTCCCAAGAGAAAACAGAGACCACCAAAACCCTTGCCCAAGAGGAAACAGGCCCAGCATTGGAGCACTGGATCCTGAGCCCCTCAGTCACAGAATTATATGTTGGGGGGTGTATGTGTGTCTTCCTGATGCTGTCTATTCACATTTCCTTCTTCTGACAAACATTGTGTGAAATTTTGCAACAGTGCTGTAATCTGTATAATGTGATGGACTCAAAAACATATTTAAGGGACAATTTCATTGGTTAGGATGATGTAATTGTGGGCATGGGCATGGGGCTTTAACTTCTTCTCCTCCCCTTAGGCAATGGTCATCAAGTGTACAGACAAGAAGAAAACACAGTGACCATCTTCAGTTGGTTATGAGACATTAAGGAAATTTAGAGGGTCCTTATTTGGTCCATTGTACACTGCATCCTTTATTTTACTGAAGAGCAATTATTTAAATTGCACAAAGTGAGATCTGGTCAAGAAGTAGTAAGAACAGGCAGCATGATTGCACATCACCAGGAAATGCCTCCAATTGATACATTATTTATTTGAAGAATATATATAGGGGGCGCCCTTGGTCAGAGAAACAAACAATTAGTGTAACAATTCATATTACAATACATTTGAGCTCAAAACAGTAAATATGGGTTCAAAGCAGATGACCAGGCAGTGGACCAGCCTATCTAATTATACACAATGGTAATTTGCAGTTTGATGTAACAACGCTACAAAATGAAACAAACAAAATGTACCAAAAGTCCCATAGAATCTGGTAAAATAAAAGGGTGAAAGCCCAAAGACAATTCACGTAACAGGTCCAGGCAGCTATCTGTGGGTGGATCAGGGTTACAATCCAAGGGCAGCAATCTGTAGATAACAAAAGGAAACAGAAGTACTGCATGGCCTATTATTGTTTGACTAGGTGATAAAATATATGTATATGTGGTATATTGCACTCACATTAAATAAAGCACCCCTTGTGGTGCAAGTGAAGCAGACTGGAATCACAACAGTTACCCAGCAGACTGACCTCCGGTGTTAGTACTGTAATCTGTACATGATGTAAAAAGACACACACGCCAATATGGCCTAGTATTGTAGGGTACAACAGGAAATAGTATAATAAAGGTTGCACTCACATGTGGTAGAGCACCCCTCTTAGTGCAAATGTAGCAGGCTGGGATCAAACAGTCACCCATCAGACTGGCCTCCGGTGTAACAAGAAACTTTAACAGTTCATCAGTTTATCCAAAAATATGGTAGGAACATCAAATAAAAATATCAAGTTTACAAATTTACTTTATTAAAAATTGATAAAATCGAGCAACGCGTTTCTCAACCAAACAGTGGCTGTTTCATCAGGCTTCATACAAACAGTAAAATAACACTTGCCGTATATACCATATAGAATAAGAACAAAGGGCAACCCCTGTTGTGGGTGCTGACCAATTAAAGGTGTCATAGTAACCAAACTAAACAATCCATAATAACATATTAAATAGAATATAAGTATACAGTTCACCTGGAAATATACAAAATTAAAATAACATGTAGTCAATATAAAATACATTCAAAACAGAAAAGCAATCAAAATACATTCTGTACAAATAGCCTCCATCCCATCTACTACCAGAAAAATATTACTATTAAAAAACGCCATATATAAAAAGTGTTTCATATTGCTACATGTCAATATATAACACAATGCACCATAATTAAACCATTAGTTTAAAAAGAGGCAACACAGTGAGCTTATGTTATCACTATAAATGGATACGGATTTTGTAATTACTTACACCATGTCAAAATGTTTGTTGGTGTAGTCACTAACCGTGGCACTTGTTTCTAAACATCCAAAGATTGTTTGAACTATACTAGAAGTGTGATATTTCATGATGGATTACCAGTGTGCACTTTTGCTTCAATACATAAGTGCCAGTAAATGGAAACATGTATATATGTGTATATTTTATCTGTGTTACGGGAATGGAGGGGGCGGGACCATATGTAGAAGAGATCTGTATTTTGATAGGGTGCAATGAAAGATGTCACCTTCACCAGCTGCAATAATAACATTGTGGAGTCTTACACGCCCATTTCAGTGACGTGTTAGCAGTCAAATCAATGGTTAGGATACAAAAAGGCTTTGTAATAGTAAAAACAAAATCTGACGTAAACACTTAAATCGGTCTATAAAACCTTACTATTATTAGAAATGATTCAATGATGATAGATAGTAACTCTATCTTAGATGTTACGGTGTGTAAAAGGGGCGAGACCATATCTCTGTGGGGTCTGCATTCTAATAGAGAAAGTGATTGGAACGTTACTAATATTCACTATACATGCCCATCCCTGTGACGTGTTCTGTATCAGTATAACAATAGGTGAATAGAACGTAATGTGGTATACGCCCATCTCTGAGACATATTATGTGATAGGGGGCTAAAAACAAATATAGCATGATGTAAACAGATGTTCGTGGAATAGATGATCCTATTACAAATGTCCCTCTCTAAGACGTGTTGTGTGATGAGTAATCAATAACTAAAAACAAGATAACATACATAAGGTAGAAAGCTAGCATAATATTAATAGATGCTCATTAGCACGTATATGAGAATGTATAAAAAAGAAAAATTAGGAGAAAAATATGAGGTAGTATAAACACACATGATTATATGTGAAAATGTTAAGACATGAGTGTGATGGAACTAAGAAAAAGAATGAGATAAAATAGATAGCTTAGTAAAACTGGTATCTGACATACCTATGTATGTATTTGTGAATAAATGCCTACAATGTGTGCATATATATAAATTATATTATATAAATATATATATATCTATATATATATATATATATATATACTGTATATATATATATATATATAAACACACATACACACAAGAAACATCTACACACATATACATAACACACAAAATTATGATTAATATAATAGTAGATGATGTGAAGTGATGTCAACTACATAACTGTTGTGCCTATGGGCTTTATAAATACATAATTATGTATAAATACATAATTGCTGTGATATGATAGATTGGCATGTAAGTGAGATATGTCTCCATTGAATGAGGCATATTGGTGTCTTGGGTAAAAAAAAAAAAAATATATATATATATATATATATATATATAAATGTATAGATAAAATAGTATATATAAAAGTGAAGTGTTGTATTAGTGAGAAAATGGAGTGTGTGTGGGAGTGAAATATATCACCAATAAATGGGGCATAATAGTGTTAAAAAATATGCATGCTTAAGCAGAGTGGTGTATAAAATCTGATAGAAATGTGCAAGATAATAAATATACAGAGTGTGTAAGGGGTAAGACCAATGTGGGCTAGTTGAAGAACAAAGATCAAAAGCTGCTAAATCCACACATTCGTTTAAACCTTCTGGGGTCAGGGTATGTAACTTGTGGATACAGTATGTCTCCCTGTGTCTAAGAAGCAGCATAGGATTATGAGTATTTCTGGAAATTTGTTCAATCGAAAAAACAGATAATGTTTTGGAGTTTCCCATATGGGCATATGTACAATGTCTTGAGACACTTATGTTTAAAGAATTTCTTTTTAACATTGAGAATGTGTTTACTCCAACGTTTTTTCATTTTGCGGCTTGTACGCCCTACATATTGGGCCCCATATAAGCACTGTATTAAATATATAACATAAGTAGACTCACATGTGAGGCACTTCTTAATAGCAAACTTTTCTCCTGTGATGTTAGACTGAAAAATCTTAGTGTCACTTTTGACAATTTTACACATATTACATCTGGATTTGTGACTCTTAAATATACCACAACTGGGTATAAAATTCCCCCAATAAGTTTTTTTTATTAATACTAGTATTGGTGGTCATCGTTTTATTCAGATATATTTTGTCCCTAACTATTTTGCTTGGTGCCCATTTGTTTTTAATTGTAGGGGCTCTTCTAAAAAACTATTTTGGGTTTAACAGAAATTTGATTTTTCAAAAAAGGATCATCACATATGATAGACCAATGTTTTGAGATGATTCTTTTAATTTCACAATGATGGCTGCTAAAGCCAGTTATAAACAAAGGAGTATTTTGTTCATCTGATGATTTCTTAGTTGTTGGATTCTGTTTAATATTCTTATTTGTGTTTTTAATGAAATATTTAGTTCTATCTTCATGTAATGCTCTAAGATAGCCTTTTTGTATAAGGTCTAAAGGATATCCCTTTTCAAGAAATCTATCTTTAAGAATAATTGCTTGTGATATATAGTCTCCCTAGTGCTGCAGTTCCTTCGTATTCGCCTAAATTGTCCATACGGGACATTCCTCTTCCAGCTTAGATAATGGGTGCTGTTAAAATCTAAGAAGCTATTGCAATCCACAAGTTTCAGACATAATGTGGCCAGACGATGAGAATGATAGTGTCAAATCAAGATAATCAATCCTTGTGGATTGAATATTACTTGTAAACTCCAAAGCATAATCGTTAGAATTAAGAGAGTTGCTAAATCTAATTGCTTCTTTGTGAGACCCCTTATACAAAAAAATCAAATCATCAATGTAGCGGCCATAGAACACCAGACTTGCCCCCACAGAGGAATTTTCGATACAAGTGTCCTCAAAGTGACCCATATAAAGGTTGGCAAATCTGAGGGCAAATCTGGTGTATGCAAGGTAGAGGTGAGCGCAAAAAGAAGGCTGAGGATAGGGTAGGGAACGCCAAAATAGGCTAAGATAAGCTGGTAGAATATGAAATTAAAAATTATTTATTCCACACAATAATTAAAATAATAAAAAAACAATATACACTGATAGTAGTTCATGGATCCATGTTACAAATGATAGCAAATTACAGTGTTGGGTAAAATACAATACAATATAATAATAAAAACAATTATAAATACTGGTAGAATCAATATGGCTGATGATAACGCCTTTTATGCTGAGATCTGGTGCCCATGTCCGTACCCTTGATCTGTAAATCAAAACATCCCTGATATTTGAAATAATTGTGATGTAAAATGAAATGAATGAGTTCACTGATGTAATTTTGTTGTTTGGCTGGCATATATATATCAGTTTTTAAATAAGATAGGATAGTTAATAGGCCTTTATCATGAGGGATATTAGAGTATAAGGAACTCACATCACTAGTAATCCACCATAGATCTTCATTGCAGTGTTAATTTTGATGGCAAGTTTCAATTTAGTCTTAGTTTTAGTCTTTTGACTAAAATGCCATTTTAGTTTTAGTCGTATTTTAGTCATCTGAATTGTTTTAGTTTTAGTCTAGTTTTAGTTGACTGAATCTCCAGTAGATTTTAGTTGACTAAAATCTAAGGGGTGTAGTTAAAGTGTAATGCATTATTTAAACAATATTAAAACTTTAACAGTTCTCTGTTAATAATTAAAACAAGTATCAAGTAACTCAACAAAATGTTTCTGCAGCTAGCACAGGCACAGCATAACTTAAACCCAAATTCATAGGTTATATTTATTTCTATAGGAAGAATCAATTGATTGTTCACAAATTCGAAAAATTTTCAGCAACGATATTAGCACTGCTCTAGAACTTCCAAACTCATTATTTACTCCCGGAGTAAAGGTTTATTAACCTGTTTTTATTTATGGTATTAAGGTTTGAACATGCAATATAGATTTAACAGATTTAACTGTTGTGGTATATAACACATCTTTATTTTTCTTAAAATTTAATAAAATTAAGTTTTGTAAATTTTACAAAAGAGCAGAAATTGGATATGGATTGATTATAACACCTTGCATAAAATGTTTTTGTCAGCAAATTTTGATTTAGTTTTAGTCATAGTCTTTTGACTAAAATGTAATTTTGATTTAGTTTTAGTTATAGTCTTTTGACTAAAATGCCATTTTAGTTTTAGTCGTATTTTAGTCATTAGAATTTCTTTAGTTTTATAGTCATTTTAGTCTAGTTTTAGTTGACGAAATTAACACTGCTTCATTGATTTTCATAATTCCTAGATTGGTGAGTTTATTTAATAGATCTGTAGAATCTTTAATAAAGGACGGCAAAGCTATAACATGTTTTTGCAAAAAGAAATTAATATAAGCAGATAAATTATCTGTAAGACTTCCAATACCAGCTATTAAAGGGCGTCCAGGAGGATTTTGTGCATTTTTGTGCACTTTTGGTAAATGATAGTAAAAAGCTGTATTAGGATATTTAGGATATAAATAATCTCTTTCTTTTTTGTGAGAATACCCTCCTCGAGGCCTTCTTGTAGCAGGGAATGTCATTTTTTGGAAAAGACAGCAGTTGGGTTATTAGGTAAGCGCCTATAATAGCTGGTATCATTAAGGATACGGTCAGCTTCTGCTATATAGTCCACAGTGTTTTGAAGGACTATACCGCCCCATTTATCTACCTGGCGATTACTATATGTTTGTTATCTTTTAAAGTATTTATAGCATGTTGTTCACCAGAGCTAAGGTTATGAGGCCAATTTATCAAAGGTCTTGCGGACCTGATCCGACAGTGCGGATCAGGTCCGCAAGACCTCGCTGAATGCGGAGAGCAATACGCTCTCCGTATTCAGCATTGCAGCAGCAGCTCACAAGAGCTGCTGGTGCAACGCCGCCCCCTGCAGGGAGGTGTCACGCCGCCAGCAGGGAGGTGTCAAGCAACCCGATCGTACTTGATTGGGTTGAATTCCGGCTATGTGTGTCTGCCTGCTCAGAGCAGGCGGAAAGGGTTATGGAGCAGCGGTCTTTAGACAGCTGCTTCATAACTGCTGTTTCTGGCGAGTCTGAAGACTCTTCAGAAACACGGCCCTTCAAGCTCCATTCGGAGCTTGATAAATGGGCCTCATTGTCTGTATTTGAGTTTTTTGGGGAGTTTTTCTAAATCTTTCAGAACCATTGATTGAAAAATACTAATAAGTGAATTTTTAATTCTTGGAGGATTGAAACTGGATTTAGGTTTAAAGTCAATATGTTGGTAATTTTCAATCAATTGATCTAAAAGAGTATCAGGTTCATATACCATGCAACCGTCTTTTAGACGTTCGTCCAAAGTACCCAGTTGTGGTATATTTAAGTGTCACAACACCAGGGGCCCGATCCGATATGCAGCGTCGCCCACAAAAGCCGTCAACGCCGAATTTTGCGTGGGTTTGGTATCCTATATACGGCGTAACCTAGAAGTTACGCTCGTATATTTCTGCCTTCGCCCGTAGTTTTTTGGGCCATAGACAGGTATACCAAACCCGCGTAGTTTGGTATCCAATATACAGCGTAAGGACTTACGTGGCGAAAATGGAGAAATCTTACTCCATTTTCACCTCGCCACAAAATGCAGCCGTAGTAAGCCTTACACTGTCTATTGGAGCCCCGTAACTCCCTAAACTACCTGCTAAATAAAACCTAACACCTAACGCATGCGCAATGTCTATCTACCTGTCAACCGCGATCCCCCGCCGCAATCCCTAATAAAGTATTTAACCCCTAAACTGCCGCTCCTGGACCCCGCCGCCACCTACATTAAAAGTATAACCCCCTAATGTGATCCCCCTAAACCGTCGCCAGCTACATTACATACCCCCTAATGTGATTCCCATACACCGCCGCCATCTACCTTACCTACCCCCTAAAGTGAGCCCCTACCCCGCCGCCATCTACCTTACCTACCCCCTAAAGTGAGCTCCTTACACCGCCGCCATCTACCTTACCTACCCCCTAAAGTGAGCTCCTACCCCACCGCCATCTATTTTAAAAATATTAACCCCTAATTTAATCCCCCTACACCGCCGCCACCTATATTAAACACATTAACCCCTAATCTAATCCCCCTACACCGCCACCAGCTATATTAACTATATTAACCCTAATTATATTACGGTTAATATAGTTAATATAGTTATTATATTATATATATTAACTATATTAACCCTAATTATATTAGGGTTAATATAGTTAATATCGTTATTATATTATATATATATATTAAGTATAATAACCCTATCTAACTCTAACATCCCTAACTAAATTCTTATTAAAATAAATCTAATTAATATTAATATTATTAATTAAAATATTCCTATTTAAATCTAAACACTTACCTATAAAATAAACCCTAAGATAGCTACAATGTAATTAATAATTACATTGTAGCTATTTTAGGGTTTATATTTATTTAAAGGTAACTTGGTATTTATTTTAACTAGGTACAATAGCTATTAAATAGTTAATAACTATTTAATAGCTACCTAGTTAAAATAATTACCAATTTACCTGTAAAATAAATCCTAACCTAAGTTACAAATACACCTACACTATCAATAAATTAAATAAACTTCAAATATCTAAACTAAAATACAATTAAATAAACTAAACTAAATTACAAAAAAACAAACACTAAATTACAAAAAATAAAAAAAGATTACAAGATTTTTAAGCTAATTACACCTATTCTAAGCCCCCTAATAAAATAATAAAGCCCCCCAAAATAAAAAAATTTCCCTACCCTATTCTAAATTAAAAAAGTTAACAGCTCTTTTACCTTACCAGCCCTTAAAAGGGCCTTTTGCGGGGCATGCCCCAAAGAAAACAGCTCTTTTGCCTGTAAAAAAACACACAATACCACCCCCCAACATTACAACCCACCACCCACATACCCCTATTCTAAACCCACCCAAACCCCCTTAAAAAAACCTAACACTACCCCCCTGAAGATCTCCCTACCTTGTATTCACCCAGCCGGGCAGAACTCTTCATCCGATCCGGGCGATGTCTTCAATCAAGCGGCAGAGAAGTCTTCTTCCATCCGGGCGATGTCTTCAAGCAAGCGGCAGAGAAGTCTTCTTCCATCCGGCGATGTCTTCAAGCAAAGCGGCATCTTCAATCTTCTTTCTTGGCTCCTCCGCCGCGAGCATCCATCCGGCACGACGACTGAACGAGGAATGAGGTACCTTTAAATGACGTCATCCAAGATGGCGTCCGTCGAATTCCGATTCGCTGATAGGATTCTATCAGCCAATCAGAATTAAGGTAGAAAAATCTGATTAACATTCTCAATGTTAAAAATAAATTTTTGAAACATAGTGTCTCAAGACATTGTACATATGCCCATACGGGAAGCACCAAAACATTATCTGTTTTTCAGATTGAACAAATTTCCAGAAATACTCATAATCCTATGCTGCTTCTGAGACACAGGGAGACATACTGTATCCACAAGTTACATACCCTGACCCCAGAAGGTTTAAACGAATGTGTGGATTTAGCAACTTTTGTTCTTTGTTCTTCGACTACCCCACATTGGTCTTACCACTTACACACTCTGTATATTTATTATCTTGCACATTTCTATCAGATTTTATACATCACTCTGCTTAAGCATACATATTTATTAATATTTATTAATTAATTTATTAATTTTTAACACTATTACGCCCCATTTATTGGTGATATATTTCACTCCCACACACACTCCATTTTCTCACTAATACACCACTTCACTTTTATATATGCTATTTAACCCCTTAACGACCAAGGACGTACGCCACACGTCCTCAAAAAAAATGCAGTTAATGACCGAGGACGTGTGGCGTACGTCCTTGGTCTGGAAAGCAGCTGGAAGTGATCCTGCTCGCTTCCAGCTGCTTTCCGGTTATTGCAGTGATGCCTCGATATGGAGGCATCCTGCAATAACCCCCCTTGGCCATCCGATGCATCGATGGCCGGTATCGTTGGTGGGTGGGAGCCGACTTGGGAGGCGGGTGGGCGGCCATCGGTGAGATCTGGAAGGTGGAGGGGGTGGGATCGGGGGCGGAGCCTTCGGGGGCACGCACGGGCGCGCGCGCGTGCACGGGGGGTGGCGGGCGGGCGCGTGCATGGGGCGGGAGCGGGTGGGAACCGCTACACTACAGAAAATTTTTTAAAAGTAAATTGTCAAATAAAATTAAATACTTTTTTTCCAAAGCATCTAAGGGATCTGGGAGGGGTGGGGGGGTTGGTATTGGGGGGGGGGGGGGGAAGCTACACTACAGAAAAGGGAAATTTTTTAATAAAAAAAAAAGCATATTATTCACTAAAATGGGTACTGGCAGACAGCTGCCAGTACCCAAGATAGCGCACATTAAGTCAGAGGGGGAGGGTTAGAGAGTTGTTTGGTGGGGGATCAGTGAGGTTGGGGGCTAAGGGGGATCCTACACAGAAGCATATGTAAATATGCAAAAAAAAATGCACAAAAAAGCCCAAATTTTCCTTTTATTTTAGTACTGGCAGAGTTTCTGCCAGTACTTAAGATGGCGGGGACATTTGTGGGGTAGGGGAGGGAAGAGAGATGTTTGGGAGGGATCAGGGGGTCTGATGTTTCAGGTGGGAGGCTGATCTTTACACTAAAGCTAAAATTAACCTTGCAAGCTCCCTACAAGCTACCTAATTAACCCCTTCACTGCTAGCCATAATACACGTGTGATGCGCAGCGCCATTTAGCAGCATTCTAATTACCAAAAAGCAACGCCAAAGTCATATATGTCTGCTATTTCTGAACAAAGGGGATCCCAGAGAAGCATTTACAACCATTTGTGCCATAATTGCACAAGCTGTTTGTAAATGATTTCAGTGAGAAACCTAAAATTGTGAAAAATTTTACGTTTTTTTTAATTTGATCGCATTTGGCGGTGAAATGGTGGCATGAAATATACCAAAATGGGCCTAGATCAATACTTGGGGTTGTCTACTACACTACACTAAAGCTAAAATTAACCCTAGAAGCTCCCTACATGCTCCCTAATTAACCCCTTCACTGCTGGGCATAATACACGTGTGGTGCGCAGTGGCATTTAGCGGCCTTCTAATTACCAAAAAGCAATGCCAAAGCCATATATGTCTAATATTTCTGAACAAAGGGGATCCCGGAGAAGAATTTACAACCATTTATGCCATAATTGCACAAGCAGTTTGTAAATAATTTCAGTGAGAAACTGAAAGTTTGTGAAAAAAATTGTGAAAAAGTGAACGATTTTTTGCATTTGATCGCATTTGGCGGTGAAATGGTGGCATGAAATATACCAAAATGGGCCTAGATCAATACTTTGGGATGTCTTCTAAAAAAAAATATATACATGTCAATGGATATTCAGGGATTCCTGAAAGATATCAGTGTCCCAATGTAACTAGCGCTAATTTTGAAAAAAAAAATGGTTTGAAAATAGCAAAGTGCTACTTGTATTTATGGCCCTATAAGTTACAAAAAAAGCAAAGAACATGTTAACATTTGGTATTTCTAAACTCAGGACAAAATTTAGAAACTATTTAGCATGGGTGTTTTTTGGTGGTTGTAGATATGTAACAGATTTTGGGGTTCAAAGTTAGAAAAAGTGTGTTTTTTTCCATTTTTCCTCATATTTTATAATTTTTTTATAGTAAATGATAAGATATGATGAAAATAATGGTATTTTTAGAAAGTCCATTTAATGGCGAGAAAAACGGTATATAATATGTGTGGGTACAGTAAATGAGGAAGAGGAAAATTTCAGCTAAACACAAACACCGCAGAAATGTAAAAATAGCCTTGGTCCCAAACGGACAGAAAATGGAAAAGTGCTCTGGTCACTAAGGGGTTAATCTATACATTTTTATATATATATATATATATATTTGCAATAGACACTAATATGCCTCATTCAATAGAGACATGTCTCACTTACATGTATTTATAGGTTATTTATCTATACCAATCTATCATATCACAGCAATTATGTATTTATAAAGCCCATAGGCACAACACTTATGTAGTTGACATCACTTCACATTATCTACTATTATATTAATCATAATTATGTGTGTTATGTATATGTGTGCAGATGTTTCTTGTGTGTATGTGTGTGTGTGTGTATATATATATATATATATATATATATATATATATATATATATATACTGTATATATATATATATATATATATATATATATGTGTTTATTATTTTATATATATGCACGCATTTTAGGCATTTATTCACAAATACAGTATCTCACAAAAGTGAGTACACCCCTCACAGTTTTGTAAATATTTTATTTTATCTTTTTATGTGACAACACTGAAGAAATGACACTTTGCTACAATGTAAAGTAGTGAGTGTACAGCCTGTATACCAGTGTAAATTTGCTGCCACCTCAAAATAACTCAACACACAGCCATTAATGTCAAAACCGTTGACAACAAAAGTGAGTACGCCCCAAATTGGGCCCAATTAGCCATTTTCCCTCCCGGTGTCATGTGACTTGTTAGTGTTACAAGGTCTCAGGTGTTAATGGGGAGCAGGTGTGTTAAATTTGGTGTTATCGCTCTCATACTCTCTCATACAGGTCACTGGAAGTTCATCATGGCACCTCATGGCAAAGAACTCTCTGAGGATCTGAAAAAAAAGAATTTTTCCTCTACATAAAGATGGCCTAGGCTATAAGAAGATTGCCAAGACCCTGAAACTGAGCTGCAGAATGGTGGGCAAGACCATACAGCAGTTTCACAGGTTAGGTTCCACTCAGAACAGGCCTCTCCATGGTCAACCAAAGAAGTTGAGTGCATGTGCTTAGCGTCATATCCAGAGGTTGTCTTTGGGAAATAGATGTATGAGTGCTGCCAGCATTGCTGCAGAGATTGAAGGAGTGGTGGGTCAGCCAGTCAGTGCTCAGACCATACGCCACACACTGCATCAAATTGGTCTGCATGGCTGTCGTCCCAGAAGGAAGCCTCTTGCACAAGAAGGCCCGCAAATAGTTTGCTGAAGACAAGCAGACTAAGGACATGGATTACTGGAACCATGTCCTGTGGTCCGATGAAACCAAGATAAACTTATTTGGTTCAGATGATGTCAAGCGTGTGTGGCGCCAACCAGGTGAGGAGTACAAAGACAAGTGTGTCTTGCCTACAGTCAAGCATGGTGGTGGGAGAGTCATGATCTGGGTCTGCATGAGTGCTGCCGACACTGGGGAGCTACAGTTCATTGAGGGAACCATGAATGCCAATATGTACTGTGACAGACTGAAGCAGAGCATGATCCCCCTCCTTTCGGAGACTGGGTCACAGGGCAGTATTCCAACATGATAACGACCCCAAGCACACCTCCAAGACTACCACTGCCTTGTTAAAGAAGCTGAGGGTAAAGGTGATGGACTGGCCAAGCATGTCTCCAGACCTAAACCCTATTGAGCAACTGTGGGGGAGCGCAAGTTCTCTAATATCCACCAGCTCCATGATGTCATCATGGAGGAGTGGAAGAGGACTCTAGTGGCAACCTGTGAAGCTCTGGTGAACTCCATGCCCAAGAGGGTTAAGGCAGTGCTGAAAAATAATGTTGGCCACACAAAATATTGACACTTTGGGCCCAATTTGGACATTTCCACTTAGGGGTTTACTCACTTTTGTTGCCAACGATTTAGACATTAATTGCTGTGTGTTGAGTTATTTTGAGGGGACAATGTACACTTACTACTTTACATTGTAGCGAAGTGTCATTTCTTCAGTGTTGTCACATGAAAAGATATAAAAAATATTTACAAAAATGTGAGGGGTGTACTCACTTTTGTAAATAGGTATGTCAGATACCAGTTTTACTAAGCTATCTATTTTATCTCATTCTTTGTCTTAGTTCCATCACACTCATGTCTTAACATTTTCACATATAATCATGTGTGTTTATACTACCTCATATTTTTCTCCTAATTTTTCTTTCTTATACATTAACGTTCCAATCACTTTCTCTATTAGAATGCAGACCCCACAGAGATATGGTCCCGCCCTTTTTACACACCGTAACATTTAAGATAGAGTTACTATCTATCATCATTGAATCATTTCTAATAATAGTAAGGTTTTATAGACCGATTTAAGTGTTTACGTCAGATTTTGTTTTTACCATTACAAAGCCTTTTTGTATCCTAACCATTGATTTGACTGCTAACACGTCACTGAAATGGGCGTGTAAGACACCACAATGTTATTATTGCAGCTGGTGAAGGTGACGTCTTTCATTGCACCCTATCAAAATACAGATCTCTTCTACATATGGTCTACATATGGTCCCGTCCCCTCCAGTCCCGTAACACAGATAAAATATACACATATATACATGTTTCCATTTACTGGCACTTATGTATTGAAGTAAAAGTGCACACTGGTAATCCATCATGAAATATCACACTTCTAGTATAGTTCAAACAATCTTTGGATGTTTAGAAACAAGTGCCACGGTTAGTGACTACACCAACAAACATTTTGACATGGTGTAAGTAATTACAAAATCCTTATCCATTTATAGTGATAACATAAGCTCACTGTGTTGCCTCTCTTTAAACTAATGGTTTAATTATGGTGCATTGTGTTATATATTGACATGTAGCAATATGAAACACTTTTTATATATGGCGTTTTTTAATAGTAATATTTTTCTGGTAGTAGATGGGATGGAGGCTTTTTGTACAGAATGTATTTTGATTGCTTTTCTGTTTTGAATGTCTATTATATTAACAACTTGTTATATTCATTTTGTATATTTCCAGGTGAACTGTATACTTATATTCTATTTAATATGTTATTATGGGTTGTTTAGTTTGGTTACTATGACACCTTTAATTGGTCAGCACCAGGTGTTGCTCTTTGTTCTTGTTCTATATGGTATATATGGCAAGTGGGTTTTTTTACTGTTTGTATGAAGCCTGATGAAACAGCCACTGTTTGGTTGAGAAATGTGTTGCTTGATTTTATCAATTTTTTTTTTTAAATAATTTTTTATTGAAGTTGTGAGAAAGACAAAAATAAAATAACATACAAGGTTTGTCCAAAAACAATGATGATTAAAGCCAAGTATACATTACTATCACATATCATGCTGCAATGAGGCGTTGGGAAGGGTTTGGGCTGAATAGGATGGAACTTCAGTTTATAATATTTTATATGACATATGTTCCCCATATCGCCAGAAGAGATGTTCTTTTTTTATCTGAACTAATGATGGCAATATGTGGGTAAATAGCTTTTGTTTTGGCCACACCTAGGCCATAGTATATGGGGGAGTGGGAGAATTCAGCGGGCAAAAGCCTCTTAAAATAGAGGGGAGAAGGAGTAGGAGGGGCGGAGCTATAAAGATAAAATGGTAGAGTATTATGGAGAGTGAGAGGAGGGCATTTACTATGGGTACGGAAGGTAAATAGAAGATGACAAATAAAACTCTACTAAACCGTATTATGTTTCGGAATTAGGGAAGGCTAAATGCCATTTAAGATAACTCTCCTAGTAGCATTTTCCTGAGGTACATTAATTAAACCTAAAGGTCATCATTAATACATTTCCATAGAGAAAAGGGTGTCACCATACGACTTTGACTACTCAAGTATCAGATACAACATCATATTCAGGCAAACGGATTGTTAAAATACAAAGTTATAATATGCATACATAGATAAATATGTTATAATGATTAAGAGTAAGCCCACTAGTTAAAATTTTCTCCAGATATAGGACTAAGTAGTATTCCTCTTTGATAGAAATTAACCATGGGGTAAGTACCAGTCACTGTAAAACAAGAAGACCAATAAGATACTGGACATATACTGTAGGTACCCTTAGTAATAGGATGAGAGTATATCCTAGTTATTAGGAAACTATCACCGAGATTACGAGTTTTGCGGTAACAGGGGTGCGGTGCTAACAAGCCTTTTTTTCCCCACTGCTCCCTTAAGACAGCGCTGGTATTACAGGTTTTTTTAAACCTGCCGTTAGCCACAAAAAGGTGAGCGTACAGCAAAATTTAGCTCCACATCTCACCTCAATACCAGCGTTGCTTAAGTCAGCGGTGAGCTGGCTAAACGTGCTTGTGCACGATTTCCCCATAGGAAACAATGGGGCTGAGCTGGCTGAAAAAAAAACTAACACCTGCAAAAAAGCAGCGTTCAGCTCCTAACGCAGCCCCATTGTTTCCTATAGGGAAATACATTTTATGTCTGCACCTAACACCCTAACATGAACCCCGAGTCTAAACACCCCTAATCTTACACATATTAACCCCTAATCTGCCGCCCCCGCTATCGCTGACACCTACATTATATTATTAACCCCTAATCTGCCGCTCCGAACACCGCCACCACCTACATTATACTTATGAACCCCTAATCTACTGCCCCCAACATCGCCGACACCTACATTATATTTATTAACCCCTAATCTGCCCCCCCCAACATCGCCGACACCTACATTAAATTTATTAACCCCTAATCTGCCGCCACCAACGTCGCCGCAACTATTATAAATTTATTAACCCCTAAATCTAAGTCTAACCCTAACCCTAACACCCCCCTAACTTAAATATAATTTAAATTAAACAAAATAAATTTACCATAATTAAATAAATTATTCCTATTTAAAACTAAATACTTAACCATAAAATAAACCCTAAGCTAGCTACAATATAACTAATAGTTACATTGTAGCTAGCTTAGAATTTATATTTATTTTACAGGCAACGTTGTATTTATTTTAACTAGGTACAATAGTTATTAAATAGTTATTAACTATTTAATAGCTACTTAGTTAAAATAAGTACAAATTTACCTGTAAAAAAATCCTAACCTAAGTTACAATTACACCTAACACTACACTATAATTAAACTAATTACCTAAACTACCTACAATTAACTACAATTAAATTAAACTAAATTATTACATTAAAAAAAAAAAAGAATTACAAGAATTTTAAACTAATTACACCTACTCTAATCCCCCTAATAAAATAAAAAAGCCCCCCAAAATAATAAAATTCCCTACCCTATACTAAATTACAAATAGCCCTTAAAAGGGCCTTTTGCGGGGCATTGCCCCAAAGTAATCTGCTTTTTCACCCGTAAAAAAAATACAATACCCCCCCAACATTAAAACCCACCACCCACACACCCAACCCTACTCTAAAACCCACCCAATCCCCCCTTAAAAAAACCTAACACTACCCCCCTGAAGATCACCCTACCTTGAGCCGTCTTCACCCAGCCGGGCACAAGTGGACCTCCAGAGGGGCAGAAGTCTTCATCCGATCCGGGCAGAAGAGGTCCTCCAAGCGGCAGAAGTCTTCATCCAGGTGGCATCTTCTATCTTCATCCATCCGGAGCGGAGCGGGTCCATCTTCAATCCAGCCGACGCGGAGCCATCCTCTTCAAACGAAGTCCAAGCGAAGAATGAAGGTTCCTTTAAATGACGTCATCCAAGATGGCGTCCATTGAATTCCGATTGGCTGATTGGATTCTATCAGCCAATCGGAATTAAGGTAGGAAAAATCCTATTGGCTGATCCAATCAGCCAATAGGATTGAGCTCGCTTTCTATTGGCTGTTCCAATCAGGATTTTTCCTACCTTAATGTACGGCGTTATCCCATAAAACTCTTAACTACTGACTTTTAAATGCTGTAGGAGTCTTGACAGGAGAGGGTCTACCGCTCACTTCTTCCAAGACTCGTAATACCAGCTTTAGGCAAATCCCATTAAAAAGATAGGATACGCAATTGACATAAGGGGATTTGCGGTAAGCTCAAGTCGCAGAAGAAAAGTGAGCGGTGAGCTTGTACCTGCCAGACTCGTAATACCAGCGGACGTTAAAAAGCAGCGTTGGGACCTCTCAGCGCTGCTTTTTAAGGCTAACGCAAGACTCGTAATCTATGTTTCAGAATAATTCCCTGGTAGTTAATTGCCTTCTGTGTGGTACAAGAATTAATGTATAAGCTAGAAAACATTGTATGGTGATACGCATGGTGTATGAGTTTACATACGTTCCATCTTAAGAGCATAGGGCTAATGGGTAAAGGTTAAGACGTGAAACTTTGGACTAGCTCATAATGTTAAATATAGCTAGATTGTAAAACTATCAATACAATAGAGTGATATATGGGATCATATAACATAAAGCTCAGTAGATAAACCCCTTTGAAAGGTAAAGTGTAGTAGGATGCTAGTATAACCTAAGATAGGTAGAATATTGGGCATTAAGAGAGTGAGGGTCCATCATACTAAGCAGCAATAGAATAGGTAAAGTAGTGGACTTTCTGAAGTTGTGAATATATACGTGATAAGTCTTAAAAATCATATATCACATATGAGGCTACTATGATATGGCAAAAAAGGGGTGCTGTTAACATTTGCGTAAAAATGAGTTTAAATATAGCTGCTATATTGTTTGCCCATTAATACTGGAGCTAAAGTGATCCAAGCTATGTCATAGGGCAAGTTAAAAATAGGACTAGAGTGCTGACTGATGGGAGTACCTAAATAAATTAGATATCAGGATCCAGATTATTATTGATACAGTTATATAAATATTTCAGAGACCAGCTATTACGGCAGCCAACCGCAGGATTGGAGTAGGTATTTATGGGCTATTAGGAGAATACCTTTATTGCTTACACCAATGTTGGATTAGTTATGTGGAATGGGTAAAAACATTATTGTTACACCTGTAAGCATCTAGTGATATCTAGTGATATATAGAAGTTTATGATGCATGATCCCACTTTGTATTACGACATATACCTCCATACTTGAGAGAGACAGCAAGTTGAAAGGCCCTATTATTAAAAGGAACAGTGTAAGTATTGTAAATATACCCATTCAGCATGTATACAATAAACTTTAGGCATTATCATATGTGGAGGTATACTTATATTAATACTGAAACAAACATACACATAACTGACTAAAAGTATTTGTCCCGTACACATTTACAGGTCTGGGGTTTCCAACATCTCTGTCATCATAAAAAGATCCTATATGTGATCGGTCACTGCAAGGGCATTTCAAATATATGGTGACTATGCAAAACAGAAAATATCAAAGACAAGGTAGCTGGCTTATAATGTACTCGCATTTTAACAATGATCAAGCCCATGTCTCTAAGACTTAACCGCTACCAGACTTGTGGGTTATAGTAGGTAGATAACAACTATGTAAAAAAAAAATCCCCCATCCAAGACCATAACATATAACAGGCCTATTTAATAAAACTACGTAATCAATTACTAACATGAAAACTATGACTCTATCCTCTAGTAGTTGAGCTAGTCTAGCGTCTAATTAGCTATCCAACTCCTGCTCTCACATAAGAGATCTCCAACATTCATTGAAAGTTCTTGTCCAGCATAGTTTCTTGGTAATGCCAGGAAGACCATTTTTTCTGGGAGTGATATAATGTGTGAAGATCTAAGTCCTTCCATATAAGCAAGAGCCAAGTTGTTCGTTCAGCTGAAGAGGTGTAATTGGGCCAAGAATGTGATCTTTCTGGAGATGTCACTTGAGGATCTGGCCAGGAACTCTTAGAGCTTTATTTATTAGAGGGTACTTGTGCCTCATATGACTCAGGAACAGTTGTGTCTCCTTTAGATTGAGCAACTTCACATAGCTGACTTTGGGTTGAGGAATCAGAAGCAAACTGGCTGCTGTCATCTATCATTTTTACTTCTGACATGTCCTGAAGGCAGATCTTATCTCCTGAGTGAGAGCGTGCCGGTGATGGTCAAGCTTGATGATTAAGCTGTGTAGCATGTTAATGATGCAAGCCTCCATAGTGGATGGTAATTGTGGCAAGGTAGTTGGATTTGAGTCATGCAAGATAAAGTGTGACAATAGTACAACCTTAGTTGTCCCCTTTATTATTTAACCTCTTTGATAGGACCACTTGTAATCATTGTGGGATGCCATCTAAACTAAGTGATAAACGTTCCGGTGTAAGCGTGTCCTATATAGTGCTGTAGACTATTGTAGGAGACAAAGCCAAGCTGCTATAGCCTCTGGTCTGGGATCTGGATCTGTGTCTCAGTTGCGAGGAGGGTAAGAGTGATGTTTCCTGGGCCATGTGGGTAATAGGGCTCCTGAGGCTTCTCCCCAATCTGAACCGTGCTGGATCACAATATTCGTTGGGGGAGATAAACAGAGCTGTGGATCAAGAAGCGGTAAAGAGCAGACTCCTTTTCACTGTATCTAATAGCCCAGCAGTGTGAACGGAGATTGTAATCTTGCTAGTTTACTGCCACTCGCAGCCCAGGCCTTGTGACTATCTTCCTAGGTGTCGGGTGTGGATAGTCCAACCGCTCCGGTGCATGTTAGGAGAACAGGATCATTCTCTACGATGAACCACCAAACAAGTGAGGGATAAAAAGTAGGTAAATGAGGAATCACCTATCCGAGATCTCTGGGTCCTCTTATTAGTTGAAGGAGCGTTATCCAGGCCTAAAGGCCGGCGGGCCCATAGACAATATGTCCAGTGGTGGAAGTAGATGGGAGTCCAAGAAGTGTTCTCCTAAGTAGGTAGAAACATATCAACTAGGTGCCATGAAATAGATAGGGAGTAGAGGCTCTCCAGATAGGGTTTATTAGGTAATAACTGCGGAGCTGCAAGGAATCACGTCCTCTCCATTTTGTGGCAGATTCGCCCCCCGATTTTATCAATTTTTAATAAAGTAAGTTTGTAAACTTACCACTTGCTGCCATACTTTTATTATTATTTTTATTTGATGTTTCTTACAATTTTTGGACTCCACTGATGAGCTGTTAAAGTTTCCTGTTACACCGGAGGCCAGTCTGCTGGGTGACTGTTTGATCCCAGCCTGCTACATTTGCACCAAGAGGGGTGCTCTACCACATGTGAGTTCAACCTTTATTATACTATTTCCTGTTGTACCCTACAATACTAGGCCATATTGGCGTGTGTGTCTTTTTACATCATGTACAGATTACAGTACTAACACCGGAGGTCAGTCTGCTGGGTGACTTTTGTGATCCCAGTCTGCTTCACTTGCACCACAAGGGGTGCTTTATTTAATGTGAGTGCAATATACCACATATACATATATTTTATCACCTAATCAAACAATAATAGGCCATGTGACACTTCTGTTTCCTTTTGTTATCTACAGATTATTTACATATCATGCTTTTATATAGTTTTATATAGTTTGCAATTGCAATATAAAAAATAATTATCTGTAGTTAAAAAACTTTACTATATACTTGTATTAGTTATTTTTGCCCCTTTTCTTGTAACTTAACTCTGAAAATGGTTTGTTTTTGATAACTGCAAGTGCACACTACAGATATTTAAAGGATTTTCTAAAATAGGGGTCAATCACAAATTGACCCCTAAAGGTGATAGGTGGTATAAATACGGATTGCTATTGTTTCTGGTGATACAGCTCTTTTACCATTTTATGTGCTCTTGAAAAAGGCTGATTATCTGCCAAAACGCGCATAGATTTTATTTCAAAGCTGGGATCTGTTTTTATTAAAGAACCTTTTAATGACATAGACTTTGCTGTCCGTCTGTGGTCATCCTGGATGATTCCGAAGACAAATAAAGCATATACAGGCAGTCCCCGGGTTACAGACATCCGACTTAAGTACAACTCGTACTTACAAACAAAGAAAATAGAGCTTTATCGACAATCCTTCTTTCCAGGATAATCCAAATGACTGAAAATCGAGTTGTCACAAGGACAGAAAGTGATGTGAAATTTTCTGAACAGGGGCACAGATAGCAAAACAAACTTTATCCTATGCTATCCAAAACTAAAAAAATGTTTGGCTAGAGTTTCACCTAAAAAAAGTGCCTGTTCCAACTTACATACAAATTCAACTTAAGAACAAACCTACAGAACCTATCTTGTTCGTAACCTGGGGACTGCCTGTACATCTACTATCTCTAGGGAGTTCTTTCCATGTAGTGCCTACAACTGCTCTGAATATATCACACCATTTTGGTTCTCCTTGTTTCTGAGTTGCAGTTACAATCAAGATCCTTGAAAGCTGTCCAGGAAAGTAAAGTTTCACCATCATCCACAAACTGCTTTTAACGTTTGACAAGTATTATTTTCTTCGATATTTATCTTCGTTGTTTGTTAAAGTGCAGTTTCTGGTTTGGTGTGATCTTAAAAACAAAATGGAGACATGGGGTAGATTTATCATATGTTGAGCAGACATGATTCGCTGTAGCAGATCATGTCCGTCCGACATAGCTAAATGCTGACAGCATACGCTGTCAGCATTTAACATTGCACAAGCATTTCTTGTGAAATGCTTGTGCAATGCTGCCCACTGCACATTTGCGGCCAATCGACCGCTTGCATGGGTGTCAATCATCCTGATCAGATGCAGAGAAGTTACGGAGCAGTGGTCTTAGCTTAATAAATCTACCCCTAGCTTACTTTATCTTCTTATAATGGATTTTAAAATTTCTGAAACTGTAAAGTGTAAACCCACTCCACTGCAATATTGTACCTGCATAGAAGAATGTAAGTTTAGATGCCGGCCCATTTTTGGTGAACAACCTGGCTTGTTCTTGCTGATTGGTGGATACATTCACCCACCAATAAACAAGTGCTGTCCAGGGTCTGAACCAAAAAATGCTTAGATGTCTTCCTTTTCAAATAAAGATAGCAAGAGAACGAAGAAAAATTGATAATAGAAATAAATTAGAAAGTTGCTTAAAATTGCATGCTCTATCTGAATCACTAAAGAGAAAAAAAATGGGTTCAGTGTGTGAAAGGGATATTGTTAGTTTCAAGTGATCTTCTAGTTTATTAACAACCAATTCTGATAGAAAGCAAAAATTCATTTTGGAAGCAAATCACAGATAGATAATAATCAACCCCATAATGACTGTAGCTAGCTATATCTATTCCAGTAACGTATTGACTGCTCCACATAAAGCACGTGGGGGTAGAGTCTGGCTATTGAAAAGCAATCATAGCAAACAAGATGTTACTTTGTTTTAAAAATGTTTACATTTGGCTAATATTTTATTCTTTAGCGACTCAATAGAAATGTCTTGTAATTACAAGGTGTTTCATGTAATACGAGAAACACTGCTTGTCATGTTATTTTAATAATGCTTATTGATTTGTATGATCTAGGAATAAGGACATTTTAGTAATCCATGGACAATACTATTTATTTTTTCCCCTAGAATCCAGCATTTAAGGAGAAACAAGAACGCTGCAGATATTTAAAGGAGAAACTAACCCACATCAAACAACAGATCCAGGCATTTGATCAAAAGGACGGCTCAGTGTACTTCTGAAAATTGCCTCTGTGCATATAAAACTATTGGAAAATCTAGCAAGCCCATAGGTTCATGGGTGTTCCTTATGACTCCATAAACCGGCTCCAAAGTATTATATATTTGTGATCATTATAGCATATATTTATATATATTGTATGTATGTATTACGATTACCCAATTAGTACATTGCATTTGTAATTTTATAATGATGCACTTAGTAGATTCAATAACTCTAGTGATTTTATGTTTACTTGATTCTGTATTACAAAATGAAATGTGAAATATTTTCTCTTCAAATAATTTGTGGACTTCTACATTTGGGTATCATCATCATTCTATCTATTTATTAACATTGGTCATAACTTCCTTTCCGATAATATTAAAGAAACTTCCGGACTAGTTAGGTCAATAAATTATTTCCAGGAAGAGGAAATTAAAAAAATTATATTCTCCCTTACCATTATGCTTTAATAAAACTAAAGGCCTGGTGATTAAAAAAGCATCCCAGCATGGAGAGAACTCATGCAAACTCTTTGGGGGCTTTTTTTTAGCATTATATTGCACATACCTCTCCTTTATATAAAGAACTCTGCATAGCGAGATAAACAGCTCTCAAGATAAAATTTGCCTTTCTAAAATTCTTTGAGGGACCTCTTGTCTTAGATCAGTGCTTCTAAACCTCGGTCCTCAAGTACACCTAACAGGCCAGGTTTTCATTATACCTGAACTAGAGCACAGGTGAAATAATCAGCTCATCAGTAACCATGGTTACTAACCTACTCTCAACCATCAGCTGATTATTTCACCTGTACTCTAGTTCAACTATAATGAAAACCTGGCCTGTTAGGTGTATTTGAGGTCCGCGGTTGAGAAACACTGTCTTAGATCAACTTGCAATAGAAGAAGGCTTTAGATCATTGAACTCTAAGTCTCTCCCTATCTCATCTGTAGTCTTTACATCTCATTAGTTTCTTTTAGATTCTGAGAAGAGCTTAAAGAGTGCCTGGAATCCGGTTTCCTAAGTTCCTTCAGCTGTACCTTTCTCTCTGATGAATGTATTCTGTTTACACTGCTGCAAATAAATTATATCTATAAAGTAAGTTTTCAGTTTATTTGGATTAAATGAATCTAAAAGTAGGAATTTCACAATTGCTTGTATCTTTCATTCTAACTTAGTGGTTTATTACTTTATGATCTTTTTCTGCCTGTTTTCAACCTCAGATAAGTACTTGTCAAATTCTAGCCATTCACAGTCACTTTTTTTTCTATTGTTTTTGGACCACACTTTGTATCATGTGACAGCCACCAGCTAATCACAAATGCATATACGTATATTATGTGAATTCTTGCACATGCTCAGTAGGAGCTGGTGACTCATAATGTGTAAATATAAAAATACTGTGCACATTTTGTTAAAGGAAGAAAATTGGAAAGTTGTTAAAAATTACATGCTCTATCTGAATCATGAAAGTTTAATTTTGAGTTGAGTGTCCCTTTAAAAGTTTTGGATGTACGTATGTATATATGGTCTAGATTCATCAAGCCTTTCTTCATTGCTCTTGTATACTCGATTACTAGTGGGCAGTCCTAATATTTATATATATAAATATATATAATAGCCATATATATGTGATCTCGACAGCAAACAAGATTAGGAATGCCAGGTTCCAGTATTCAACCGGACAGCCCAGTATTTTTGCAGGTTCTCCAGTACAATCTTCACAAAAATACTGGATACTTAAATGTCCATTTTATTTAAAACTCCTGAGTGTTAGCTAAAATGGCTTATTATTGCACATGTGTACGGGGTATCCATTTGTCTTAGTGCTATGGTTTCCTCCGAGATGCATTGAAAAAAATAATTTTTTTTAATTTTTTTATTTATATTATTATTTATTTTTATTTTCACTGACAATTAGGCTATATATAGCTTCAGGGCCAGGCCTGGTCTACATACCTAACTAGAAAGCTCCTTTATAAGCTCCTTTATTTACTATTTCAAAATACTACTATTTATCCTTTATTTGCATGATGACGGAGTACCTCAAAAAATGACCACTTAATACATTTGAAGTAAAGATTATTTGAATAACCTACGTAACATTGAGTGCATTTTGCTGGTTATTCAATTTACTTATCATTACTTTACTGCACTGTATTTTTTTCTTCTACATGTTACTATTCCCCCTTCATTTTGTAGCTTTTATTGTGATACAAGAGTGTTTTTATTCTAATTCAGTGGGGATAGAGTGAGCAAAAGAGTGGGGGAGAGAGACAACAAAAGAGAGGGAGAGAAACAACAAAAGAGAGGGGGGAAAGAGAGCAAAAGAAAATGGAGAGGGAGAGAAAGAGCGCAAAAGAGGGGGGATAGAGAGAGCAAAAGAGGGAGGATAGAGAGAGCAAAAGAGAGGGAGAGAGACAGCAAAAGAGAGGAGGAGAGAGAGCAAAAGAGAGGGGGGAGAGAGAGCAAAAGAGAGGGGGGAGAGAGAGCAAAAAAGAGGGGGGAGAGAGAGCAAAAAAGAGGGGGAGATAGACAGCAAAAGAGAGGGGGAAGAAAGCAAAAGAGAGGGGGAGAGAGAGCGTAAAAGAGAGGGGGAGAGAGACAGCAAAAGAGAGGGGGAAGAGAGCAAAAGAAAGAGGAGGGAGAGAGCAGAAGAGGGGGATAGAGAGAGCAAAATAGAGGGGGGAGAGAGCAAGATAGAGGGGGAGAGAGAGAGCAAAAGAGAGGGGGAGAGAGAGAGAGAGAGAGAGAGAGAGAGCAAAAGAGGGGGGATAGAGAGAGCAAAAGAGGGGGGATAGAGAGAGAGCAAAAGAGGGGGGAGAGAGAGAGAGCAAAAGAGGGGGGATAGAGTGAGCAAAAGAGGGGGGATAGAGTGAGCAAAAGAGAGGGGGAGAGAGCGAGCAAAAGAGAGGGGGGGAGAGAGAGCAAAAGAGGGGGGATAGAGAGAGCAAAAGAGAGGGGAGAGAGCGAGCAAAAGAGAGGGGGAGAGAGAGAGCAAAAGAGGGGGGATAAAGAGAGCAAATGAGAGGGAGAGAGACAGCAAAAGAGGGGAGAGAGAGCAAAAGAGGGGGGATAGAGAGAGCAAAAGAGCGGGGGAGAGAGAGCAAAAGAGTGGGGGAGAGAGACAACAAAAGAGAGGGAGAGAAACAGCAAAAGAGAGGGGGAAAGAGAGCAAAAGAAAGTGGAGAGGGAGAGAGAGAGTGCAAAAGAGGGGGGATAGAGAGAGCAAAAGAGGGAGGATAGAGAGAGCAAAAGAGAGGGAGAGAGACAGCAAAAGAGAGGAGGAGAGAGAGCAAAAGAGAGGGGGGAGGAGAGAGAGCAAAAGAGAGGGGGGAGAGCGCAAAAGAGAGGAAGGAAAAGAGAGGGGGAGAGAGAGAGAGCAAAAGAAAGAGGGGAGAGAGCAAAAGAGAGGGAGGAGAGAGAGAGCAAAATAGAGAGAGGGGGGAGAGAGAAAGCAAAAGAGAGGGGGAGAGAGCAAAAGTGAGGGGGGATAGAGAGAGAGCAAGGGGTGGAACTGCTGTACTTTTTCTGTAGTATATCAGTCTGATCACATAGTTCACGTACGTTTCAGCTAACTGCTGAAACCCACGTCGCCGTAAGTTTACTTCTCACATCGGATGAATCACATAACACACGCCGCCATATGATATACTAACGTAAGTAGGCCAAACTGGCGATGTTCAAAAATGTGCCCAACTCCACATTTCTGGGGTTTGCCAGTACTTTATGCCAGTATATTGCACACGTAATTGGAGATCAAAGAGTAGGAGTGATTGTGTTAACTTCACATGTAAAAATTCAAAAAGTGCCTTTCCAAACGATCCCTCTCACGTTTCAGAAACAGCAAGGGAAACATGGTGGGTAATCAGGGTTTTCATTGGCTTTCAGGTGTTTTAAGGCTGCAGATGTGAGGAAGGCTACTGGTTGGATTTATTAAGTCGCCATGCAAGGGTTAAATGTTTGTGCACCTGAATGTATGTGAGTGCACTTGCGTTAGGTGTTTGTCCAGCCTTCCTGGGTAAAATATATCCAGTCTGCGAGCATAAGTTCATGCGCTGCCTTTGTGATACTGACTGCAGACGCCAGTTCTATGTTAGTCTATGGGAGTAAAAAACGTGCATAACTTGTGTGCTGCTCCGGGTTTGTGATCGTTTTTGAGAAAAAATGGTGACGCTGGTTTTTGTGCACGTCGCCAAATATGTGATTGACGTGAAAGTTTTTATGGTTGATGATGTCACATAAACGTTACATTTAATTGCGTTTAAGCAAACACGTTTACTTTCAATTCATATTACGCATGCTAATTAAGATGCACGCAAAGAGCCGTGATAAACCCCTTTTCCCTCATATGCAACAGTTAGCACTCCACTCGTAATCTAGCCCAAACTGTGGTCCATTGTCTGAGACCAATTTCCTTGGAAATCCAAATGTTGCAAAAACGTGTTCTAAAACTTTTATTGTAGCCTGTGATGTTGTTTGCTTTATCTGAAATACTTATGGACATTGTGAGTGGGCATCTATAATGACAAGATAGTAAGTTCCATCAATATGGTCAGAAAAGTCCACATTGATCTTTTCCCAAGGGTTTAGTGACCATTTCCAAGGCTGCACTGCTCCCCTAGTCATCATCCTTTGTGTTTGTGCACACCTTGAGCATTTTAAGTTATATCCTCATCTATGGTTGGCTACCACACATTAGCACAATGCCAGGATGCCCTTCATATAATAAGACACTAAACCCAATTTTTTTCTTTCAGGATTCAGATAGAGCATGCAATTTTAAGCAACTTTCTAATTTGCTACTATTATCAATTTTTCTTCGTTCTCTTGCTATCTTTATTTAAAAAGCAGGAATGTGAGGCATAGGAGCCGGTCCATTTTTGGTTGAGAACCTGGGTTATGCTTGATTATTGGTGGGTAAATGTAAGCCTCCAATAAGCAAGCACTATCCATGGTGCTGAACCTAAAATGTGCTGGCTGCTAAGATTTACTTTCCTGCTTTTAAAATAAAGATAGCAAGCAAACAAAAGAAAATAGATAATAGGAGTAAATTAGAAAGTTGATTAAAATATCATGCTCTATCTGAATCACGAAAGAAAAAAAAATTGGGTTCAGTGTCCCTTTAACAGGTGTAATTGCTCTGTCATCCCAAAACAAGCAGCCTTCTCTCAATGTTAATTCACAAGCTCTATTTTTGTATGGTTTGATTTCTAATCTTACTGACTTAGGCCATCCCTTCTGCACATACTGTATTACTTCCCCCAGTTCCTTATCTTTAGTAGTTTCTGGTTCAAAAGGGCATTGAGGAGGATGCAATATGCTTGCTAAATTGGGCAGAAATATATGATAATAGTTAAGAAGTCCCAATAAGATCTGGAGCTTGATATGGAGCTTGATGCAGGCTCGCCAGAAACAGCAGTTATGAATCAGCGGTCTCAAAGACCGCTGCTCCATAACCTGTCCACCTGCTCTGAGCAGGCGGACAGACATTGCCAGAAATCAACCCGATTGAGTATGATTGGGTTGATTGACACCCCCTACTGGCGGCCGAATGGCCGCGAGTCTGCAGGGGGCGGCGTTGCACCAGCAGCTCTTGTGAGCTGCTGGTGCAATGCTGAATACGGCGAGCGTATTGCTCGCCGTATTCAGCGAGGTCTGGCGGACCTGATCCGCACTGTCGGATCAGGTCTGCCAGACCTTGATAAATAGAGCAAAACAGAATGAGAAGCAGTCTGCCAGGAACGAACAGCAGCATCAATAGCTTGTTCTATGGCCCGGTTGCCACCTGGTAGTAGCTTCTTTCTGCCCAATTGTGCTTTTCACAGAGGAAATCTTTCCTGTAGTATATCAGTCTGATCCCGCCGACATGGTCAGTCCAGCCCGAAATACCAGGCAATTCTCCTCTGAACAAGGAACATGACAACCCCAGACGATGGTTTCGGCCTCCTTTGGGTCTCGTCAGTAAGGTGCAGCCATATCCCTCTAAGCACATTGGGCAAGGAGTCCACGTCTACTTTCCCCCATCACCCTTAGGGAGACTATCCCCAGGGTCATATATACATATGCAAAACAGAATGAGAAGCAGTCTGCCAGGAACGAACAGCAGCATCAATAGCTTGTTCTATGGCCCGGTTGCCACCTGGTAGTAACTTCTTTCTGACCAATTGTGCTTTTCACAGAGGAAAACTTTCCTGTAGTATATCAGTCTGATCCCGCCGACATGGTCAGTCCAGCCCCGAAATACCAGGCAATTCTCCTCTGAACAAGGAACATGACAACCCCAGACAATCGTTTCGGCCTCCTTTGGGCCTCGTCAGTGAGGTGCAGCCATATCCCTCTAAGCACATTGGGCAAGGAGTCCACGTCTGGTTTCCCCCATCACCCTTAGGGAGACTATCCCCAGGGTCATATTTACATATGCAAAACAGAATGAGAAGCAGTCTGCCAGGAACGAACAGCAGCATCAATAGCTTGTTCTATGGCCCGGTTGGCACCTGGTAGTAGCTTCTTTCTGCCCAATTGTGCTTTTCACAGAGGAAAATTTTCCTGTAGTATATCAGTCTGATCCCGCCGACATGGTCAGTCCAGCCCCGAAATACCAGGCAATTCTCCTCTGAACAAGGAACATGACAACCCCAGACGATCGTTTCAGCCTCCTTTGGGCCTCGTCAGTGAGGTGCAGCCATATCCCTCTAAGCACATTGGGCAAGGAGTCCACGTCTGGTTTCCCCCATCACCCTTAGGGAGACTATCCCCAGGGTCATATTTACATATGCAAAACAGAATGAGAAGCAGTCTGCCAGGAACAAACAGCAGCATCAATAGCTTGTTCTATGGCCCGGTTGCCACCTGGTAGTAGCTTCTTTCTGCCCAATTGTGCTTTTCACAGAGGAAAACTTTCCTGTAGTATATCAGTCTGATCCCGCCGACATGGTCAGTCCAGCCCCGAAATACCAGGCAATTCTCCTCTGAACAAGGAACATGACAACCCCAGACGATCGTTTCGGCCTCCTTTGGGCCTCGTCAGTGAGGTGCAGCCATATCCCTCTAAGCACATTGGGCAAGGAGTCCACATCTGGTTTCCCCCATCACCCTTAGGGAGACTATCCCCAGGGTCATATTTACATATGCAAAACAGAATGAGAAGCAGTCTGCCAGGAACGAACAGCAGCATCAATAGCTTGTTCATTGGCCCGGTTGCCACCTGGTAGTAGTTTCTTTCTGACCAATTGTGCTTTTCACAGAGGAAAACTTTCCTGTAGTATATCAGTCTGATCCCGCCGACATGGTCAGTCCAGCCCCGAAATACCAGGCAATTCTCCTCTGAACAAGGAACATGATAACCCCAGACGATCGTTTCGGCCTCCTTTGGGCCTCGTCAGTGAGGTGCAACCATATCCCTCTAAGCACATTGGGCAAGGAGTCGTTGCTCAGTGTGCCTAGAGGGATATGGCTGCACCTCACTGACGAGGCCCACAATAGGCCGAAACGTATGTCTGGGGTTTTGCTGTTTCTCTCGTTCAGAGAAGGATTGCCTGGTATTTCGGGGCTGGACTGTACTGTGAAGTCAGGATCAGACTGATATGCTTCAGGAAAGTTTTTCTCTGTGAAAGGCACATGTTGAGCAAAAAGAGGCTGCTTCTTGGGTGGTAACTAGCCATAGAACAAGCTATTATGCTATTGTTCGTTTCCAGGTTGAGCGCTTCTCTTTTTTTATTTATGCAAATTATGACATTTTGGGAAGTCTCCCTAAGTGTGATGCGGGAATCCAGACATGGACCCGTTGCTCAGTGTGCCTAGAGGGATATGGCTGCACCTCACTGACGAGGCCCACAATAGGCCAAAACGTACGTCTGGGGTTTTGCTGTTTCTCTCGTTCAGAGAAGGATTGCCTGGTATTTCGGGGCTGGACTGTACTGTGAAGTCAGGATCAGACTGATATGCTTCAGGAACGTTTTTCTCTGTGAAAGGCACATGCTGAGCAAAAAGAGGCTGCTTCTTGGGTGGTAACTAGCCATAGAACAAGCTATTATGCTATTGTTCGAATTCCTGGTTGAGCGCTTCTCTTTTTTTATTTATGCAAATTATGACATTTTGGGAAGTCTCCCTAAGTGTGATGCGGGAATCCAGACGTGGACCCGTTGCTCAGTGTGCCTAGAGGGATATGGCTGCACCTCACTGACGAGGCCCACAATAGGCTGAAACGTACGTCTGGGGTTTTGCTGTTTCTCTCGTTCAGAGAAGGATTGCCTGGTATTTCGGGGCTGGACTGTACTGTGAAGTCAGGATCAGACTGATATGCTTCAGGAAAGTTTTTCTCTGTGAAAGGCACATGTTGAGCAAAAAGAGGCTGCTTCTTGGGTGCTAACTAGCCATAGAACAAGCTATTATGCTATTGTTCGTTTCCAGGTTGAGCGCTTCTCTTTTTTTATTTATGCAAATTATGACATTTTGGGAAGTCTCCCTAAGTGTAATGCGGGAATCCAGACGTGGACCCGTTGCTCAGTGTGCCTAGAGGGATATGGCTGCACCTCACTGACGAGTCCCACAATAGGCCGAAACGTACGTCTGGGGTTTTGCTGTTTCTCTCGTTCAGAGAAGGATTGCCTGGTATTTCGGGGCTGGACTGTACTGTGAAGTCAGGATCAGACTGATATGCGTCAGGAAAGTTTTTCTCTGTGAAAGGCACATGTTGAGCAAAAAGAGGCTGCTTCTTGGGTGGTAACTAGCCATAGAACAAGCTATTATGCTATTGTTCGTTTCCAGGTTGAGCGCTTCTCTTTTTTTATTTATGCAAATTATGACATTTTGGGAAGTCTCCCTAAGTGTGATGCGGGAATCCAGACGTGGACCGGTTGCTCAGTGTGCCTAGAGGGATATGGCTGCACCTCACTGACGAGGCCCACAATAGGCCGAAACATACGTCTGGGGTTTTGCTGTTTCTCTCGTTCAGAGAAGGATTGCCTGGTATTTCGGGGCTGGACTGTACTGTGAAGTCAGGATCAGACTGATATGCTTCAGGAAAGTTTTTCTCTGTGAAAGGCACATGTTGAGCAAAAAGAGGCTGCTTCTTGGGTGGTAACTAGCCATAGAACAAGCTATTATGCTATTGTTCGTTTCCAGGTTGAGCGCTTCTTTTTTTTTATTTATGCAAATTATGACATTTTGGGAAGTCTCCCTAAGTGTGATGCGGGAATCCAGACGTGGACCCGTTGCTCAGTGTGCCTAGAGGGATATGGCTGCACCTCACTGACGAGGCCCACAATAGGCCGAAACGTACGTCTGGGGTTTTGCTGTTTCTCTCGTTCAGAGAAGGATTGCCTGGTATTTCGGGGCTAGACTGTACTGTGAAGTCAGGATCAGACTGATATGCTTCAGGAAAGTTTTTCTCTGTGAAAGGCACATGTTGAGCAAAAAGAGGCTGCTTCTTGGGTGGTAACTAGCCATAGAACAAGCTATTATGCTATTGTTCGTTTCCAGGTTGAGCGCTTCTCTTTTTTTATTCTTGATAAATAGAGGCCTGTATCTTCTCATCAGTTGTATCCAGCCCTGTCATATCTATTACATGAGCACAGAATTTTAACCTGACCTTCATGAATTCACTTTTTTCCAGGTTGATTTTTAATCCATCTTCCATTAGTTTTTCTATAACAGCATCCAGATTTTTCTTATGTTCCCTTTGTGTTCGCCCTATAACAGGCATATCATTTAGGAGACACAGTGTTCCAGGGATGCCAGCTAGCAACTTGTCCTTCTCTGCCATATAGCTGAGGCTGATGCTATGCCGAATACCATTCTTTTGTATTGAAACAAGCCCCTGTGTGTGTGTTGATTGTCAGCAGATGACAACAATCTGGATGTACTTGTAACTGGAGATAAGCATGCCTTAGATCTATTTTAGACCTGCCAAAGAAGCAACCCAATCCTCAATTTTAGGAGACATTTATCCACTTCTAACTGTGTATTTAAAACCATCCTAAAATCACCACAGATTCTTATTTTCGTATTCTTTATTTGAGTATTGGAACGATAGGTGAGGCCCAATAATAAAACAAAGGGAAGCGATTCCAGATTTTGCTGGAAAAGGCAAAGATTCTATTGTCTCCCAGCTGACCTTGTTGTCTATATTATAGAAGGAGGTAACTGGCTGGGAGTGTGCTTAGAGCATATTACAACATTTAAATCAAGGAAAAAACCCTATTAAGAGAATAGGGAAACGTATGCTCTTTCTACACATAAAGTATATATTTTTCCACTTAAAATTTAACTTTTACTAGTTGTAGTTAAAAAGGCAGCAGAAATAGAAGTTGTATCTAGCGTGCCAGAAAAATAGTTAAAAACACAACTCTGTAACTGTGACTTGTATAAAGTACTTCAATGTTGCTGATTTTAGGTAGTGTATCACATATGAGGAGGAGGGGAAAAATAAACGATATTAGGTAAATGTAAGAGCCTCTATTTAGGAACTGTGTCCTGTATTGCCCTATATTAGGGTAGATGAGCCACTTTTTTTTACACTAAATATGCTATATATCCCTTCCCCATCCTTCCCACAATATGCCCCAAATGTTACAACAACAAATAAAAATATAAATTAGTAGACAGTCTGAAATTAACAGAGTGCAGTTAAAATAAACACAAAGCCCCTGACGCGGTCGCGTTTTACTTATACGCTTCCTCAGAGGGGTGCACATATGTGATAGACAACCTAAAATCAGCAACATTGAAGTACCTTATACAAGTCACAGTTACAGAGTTGTGTTTTTAACTATTTTTCTGGCACGCTAGATACAACTTCTATTTCTGCTGCCTTTTAACTACAACTAGTAAAAGTTACATTTTAAGAGGAAAAATATATACTTTATGTGTAGAAAGAGCATACGTTTCCCTATTCTCTTAATAGGGTTTTTTCTTTGATAGGTGAGGCCCATTTGTTCCTGTGCACTCTGGTGATAATACCCACTTCTTACGGTCTTTTTAATTCTGCCTCAACACCAGCTTTTAACGTAAATGGAACTGTGCTTGCCTTGAAAAATGAAGGGGTGGCCCCTTTCGTCAGCTTCAGTGTTACATATTTATCTTTTATGGTACCCAATTGTCCATCAAATACTGGACCAATTTTTTTCCTCAGTTCTCTTACTCAACTTTTAGATGTTGTAGAATGTTGAAGACTATTTCATAGCTTTGTTGAAATATCGGGCATTCCTAAAGCATGGATCCATTCATAAAGTGGAGGTCCTCCCTCTCTCAACACATAAAGTGACAAAATCTTAGATTCTCCATTCAAAAAGACATTCACCTTAACACATCCCACAGGTGCTAATAATTCCTTTAAATACGCCTGCAGACGAATGTACGTTTCATATATAATAACTTTTCGTTTCAAATTTTTCCAGTCTTTTAAATGTATTACAGAGACTGTTGTACCTGTATGAATATCCTTAGTGAACTAGCTACCCTCTACTTGCACATACATTGTACAAACTGATTGTGTAGTGCCTAATTTGTAAATCTTTAAGTTCTATATTGGTGACTGTTCATCTGAGTCAACAATTGTACACAGTATGTGTTTTTCCTTTCTGGTTGTGACGTTTTTACACTTTTTTGTGAATTACCTTTACAAACTCTTTGTAAGTGGCCTTGTTATGACATGTAAAGATCTTGCGTTATGAGAGGTATCTCCACTCCCATAGCATGCAAATTGTTGTGTTTCTCTTTCTATCACTGTTTTTGACAGTCCTTTGTACTTTGAAATTCTTAAAGGGACACTAACCCTATTTTTTTCTTTCATGATTCAGATAGAGCATGCAATTTTAAGTAACTGTCTAATTTACTCCTATTTTAAATGTTTCTTCATTATCTTGCTATCTTTATTTAAAATGAGGAATATAAAGCTTTGGAGCAGGACCATTTAAGGATCAGCACTTTGGATAGTGCTTGCTTATTGGTGGCTACATTTAGCCACCAATAAGCAAGCATAACCCAGGTTCTGAACCAAAAATGGGCCGGCTTCTAAGCTTAACATTCCTGCTTTTTAAATAGAGATAGCAAGAGAATGAATAATATTGATAATAGAATTAAATTAGAAAGTTGCTTAAAATTGCATGCTCTATCTGAATCAATAAAGAAAATGTTTTGGTTTAGTATCCATTTAAATACTGTGTAACCACTGATTTAAATATGACTAAAACTGTTTCTGAACTTTGAACTGTTCTTATTTGCAAGACGTTGGCATCCCTTGATGCCTGTTCCATAATTATTGTAATGTCCACTGCCCTCTTAATTGTTCAGTCTTCCTCAGAGAATACCTTTTAGAACTGCTTCATTGGCGATGCCCATTACAAACTGTTCACATAGGGCAATGGGCGGATGTTGGCCAAATCTGCATGTACTGGAAAGTTTCCTTAATAAGATGACATAACTAGAAATAATCTCTCTCTGCTCCTGTCATCTGCTGTAAAATTAAATCTCTCAAATATCTCTAAAGGTTTGGGTTGGAAATGAGTCTTGATAGTAAATATGAGAGACTCTTTGAAGCAGGTTTATCAGGGTGTAATAAATCTCTTAGCGCTAGATTACGAGAGGAGCGGTAGTTTGCGCTCTCGTTCAAGTGTTAAAACCACTAGAATTATTTTTTTGCGCTCGCTGATTTTCCCTCATATTACGAGATGAAAGAAAAAAGTTTGCACTCTCGCGCTCGCAAAGGCAAGGTAGCAAATAGACTTTGAGAAGTCGCAAAAGCAAACATTTCCTCATAGACTTCAATGGAGCATTAAAAGTTGGAAAAAAAATTAACATCCCCAAGTCACGCAAACACAATTGCGGTTATTCTAAAGTGCAACATAAGAACGTAATATTGCATATTTCATAATCTAATATTTTGCACATAGCAGAATATGTTCTATTTATTCTTACAGATATAGTTAAATATATATCTATCAACATGGCACAAAACTATTTCATATATTCAGATAATATCTCATAGTTGACCCATACACTCATATCCCACTGAGGAGTGAGGGGGGTGCTCTAGTGGTCTGTAAAAAAAAAAGTAACCACTTTATGGGCACACACTTAAACACATAGGTAAATCCGCTAAGAGGGACCAAGAAAATAAAACTTAACATTTAATTCACAAATGTAAAAAACAGCATCCTACAAGGGATGAGTATAAAAACATTAAAATCAAAGTGGTACTGTCGGAGAATCTGGATATTAATACACTTCAATGTGTCAGTTCAAAAATGATACAATGAAACATTAGATCGTGGCTTCCAAAAATTAAGCAGATACAAGCAATGTCAGAGGCCCATTGTAAGATGTCCACCGAGTAGAAAAAGGATCCCTAATAAACTACTGACTATGATTACATGATGCCCACAAATGGGGGATGTGGAAGGGACTTAACCGACTATCTCTCGGTAGACAGCTACTTACAATCATTGTAAAAAATGTACGGGCTTGTAGTTGCTGATAGGTACCAGATACATCAGTATAACGATCAAGTATGCAAACTAATACTGATGTATCTGGTACCTATCAGCAACTACAAGCCCGTACATTTTTTGCAATAATTGTAAGTAGCTGTCTACCGAGAGATAGTCGGTTAAGTCCCTTCCACAATTGGTCGCTAGCAAGATCGTATGTGATCGGGTGGATTGTTGTCTGCCGCCTCAGAGGTGGTGGACGAGTTAAGGAGCAGCGGTCTTAAAGGGACATTTTTAAAAAATGTATAGTTTTGCTTATTTTTAAATATCATTGCTCTGATTTTCAGACTCCTAACCAAGCCCCAAAGTTTTATGAGAATACCGTCAGCTACCTTCTCCAACTTGCTCCTGTTTGTGTAAAGGGTCTTTTCATATGCAAAAGAAGGGGGAGGGGGAAGTGTCTTATTTGCCACTTGCAGTGGGCTTTCCAGCTACCTTTTCAACAGAGCCAAACTGACAGCTTCTAAGTACGTTTTTAAACAGTTTTATACTGGATTTTATATCAGTATCTGTGCATCTTATTTTTTATAGTAGTGTCTATTACATGCAGTTATATGAAAATGAGTGTATACTGTCCCTTTAAGACTGCTGCTCCTTAAGTCCTGTTTCCGGCGAGCCTGAAGGAAACAGATGCATTTGGGGATTAATAATTTGGCCACTATGTATGTTAATAATTATGTGGGAGCACTAGGAGCTGTTTGATTCCTAAAAAGGCTTGAAATTTAATTTAAAATTCTAAGAAAGCTTCTAAGAGTCAGACGGAAGAATCTTAAAGAATTATTTTGTCAATTCCATTTCCATTCCTTTGTCTTATGATTATCCTTTACTTTAGAGAACAGCACACAATGTTTAAATCTATTGGTATGGTATTATTGGATAATCACATAGGGGCCCATTTATCAAGCCCCGGATGGAACTTGAGTGCCTGTGTTTCTGGCGAGCCTGCATAAAGACCGCTGCTCCATAACCCTGTCTGCCTGCTCTGAGCAGGCGGACAGACATCAACGAAAATCAACCTGGTCAAGTACGGTCGGGTTGATTGACACCTCCCTGCTGGCAGCCCATTGACCACAAATCTGCAGGGGGCGGTGTTGCACCAGCAGCTCACAAGAACTGCTGGTGCAATGCTGAATACGAAGAGCGTATTGCTCTCCGCATTCAGCGAGGTCTGGCGGACCTTTGATAAATATCCCCCATAGACTTTATTAAGTAACTGTAGCCCTTCAATGTTCTTCCTATGACAAATTCTTTGTAATCTAGTGAAGGGATTCATTCAAATGCTCTTCTGGCTCTTGGAGTTTTGGGGAGATTTGTTTGCGTGCACCCATTGGGGAGAGGGAAATATGGGCAGCCACAGGAAAAAAGAACATAAGAAAAATGAGTTTAATTTTCCCTTTGACTAATACTGTTACTTGTAAATATATTTCGTTATTATATAATTTATGTATGTGTCCGTATCTCTTAAAACAAGTTAGTTACAACTGAATTACTGTGTCGCGAATTGATGTAGGTTTAAAAAGTGTGTCACCAACATGAAAAGTTTGGAAAGCTCTGTTCTAAAGTAAATCATGATCCCGCTCACGAGTAAACATTTACTTTCAGCTTGTAATACAGGTGGAATTTAACTTGCGCACAAACGGATTCGAAAACTCGATATCACTTGAACGCAATCAATAGCGTTCATTTGTAATCTAGCCCTCAGTGTCTCATAAATCTTGCACCAATGCTTCTCAGGAAAACTGCTTCTTTTTTTTCCCACAGAAATATCATTAGCAGTTAACTAGTGCTATAAATGTTCTACCCATAAAGCCCATGAATCTGTATCAGGCTCAAAATCTTTCATTTGTTCAGTAAGTGCCATATTACTTTAACCTCTTAGCCACTGTAATCTCCTAGCTATAAGTGCATAGAAAGATGGGTAGATTTGAACACTCTCTCACACACAGACACTTATATGCTGAGATACCCCCCAACACAAAGACACACATTTACAAAGGGCATTTAGCTCTTTTGCTGCCCAGAAAAAAACAAACCCTATTTTTTTTTAAAAAACACCCAAAAAAAACCTAACACTAAACCCCCGAAGATGGTACTCACCAAAGATGAATCCGGGCGGCGTCTCTCCATCGATGACTCCAGGCTAGTCATCAAAAGCCATCCTGAAATATGCCCACAGGCCGAAATAGTTAAATGAGATTACTCTAGAGTCATTCACTGGCTGTTCATGCTTGTAAAGTAATCAGTAATCTGCTCATTATTCTCAAGTCATCATCCAGAATTGTTTACCTTAGCTGTGATGACTTTACAAGTCTAATGATGTGATGTCTGATAATGTGCAAATGATTTCTAAAGAAGTTTGATTATAATCCGGTTTGTTCTGAGTATATCTATACCTATATATCTATTTAAATATATATATAGATATATATAGAAAAATATATTTAAAAAAAATAAAAAGGACATTGGAATATGTAAGTATTTACACACACACATATATATATATATATATATATATATATATATATATATAAACACATTATATATATATATATATATATATATATATATATATATATACACACCCATACACATATTTAGATAATATGTAAGATAATTAAGAAACACTTTGGGTTTCTCTCTGCGGATGACAAATTGGAGACATGTGTCAGAGTTGGTGTACGATGCTCCTATAGAAGAGCCAAGACTTTAGCCAATGCATTATCGCCCTCATCCTTGCCTGAATTGAACAGACCCACAAGTGCTTGGCTAGCTCATAAGGGTTTGTTCAAATGTAGACAGAAATGTCGGGTATGTGAGTACATTTTGGCATCTAACATTTTTAAATCTGAAGTTACGGGTGAAACTTTTCCTATCACCAGCTGCCTGAAATGTACTTCAACTTATGTCGTATATGTACTCACCTGCATTTCTTGTCACCTACAGTATGTAGGTTTAACAACAAATGAAGTAAAGGTTCGCATTCGCAACCATTTGTCCACCATTCAAGCAGGAGAAGCTAGTACACCTTTGGTCAGACACTTTTCACGATGCCACAACAAGGACATTAAAAGTCTTAGATGGCAGGCCATTGAAAGAGTATGTTGCCCACCTAGAGGGGGTGATCTGGATCGGCTACTGCAAAAGAGGGAGATGTATTGGATCTTTAAACTTCAGACCCGAGTACCCTTGGGTCTGAATTCTGAATATGATCTAATCAACTTCTGGAAATAATCATGTGGTCATTCATCTCCCTCTTTTGCATTGGCCTTATGTAAGATGGATATAAATTACAAATTACAAGATTGATAGTTATACTAAACATCAATATACAACATTACATTAAGTTTACCATTTCGAAAGTGTCAACATCTCTATCTTATCTTATCTTACTTTAACCATTGTAATTTTAGAAGAACCAATACCTTAGATAAATTTTCAACTTTTTGTATAAATCTGCACCTAGTTTGAATGGCTTTAAGCTATCCTTTTAAGCCAATTTGTGTGATATGATTCACCGATATTGTGTGGTTATGAATTCTTATTGCTTAACAATGGGCATCATATGTATACCTCATGTCAAGTGTGAACACAGGGTTAATAACCCCCCCCCCCCCCAATTTAGCTCAATCTTTTTATTAAGTTATGTATTTTGGTGCATCTTATAATGCTTATATTTTCAAATGGATAACTTGACCATTTGATATGAATTTATCTGCATGGCATTATTTAGGGCTTAAAATTAATATACTATTTTTGTTTGCAAAAATAAATTTATAAAACAAAAATATTCCCTTTTTCAAAGTGTTCACAGTTCACATGGGGTTAAGTATTTATTCCAACTCTTCTTGCCAATTAAATTTTAACCAATTGGATTCTCCCAGCCACCTTTAACAGGTGAGCAGGGATTTTACCTGTAGCTATGATTACGCCGTGAGCGGCAAAACATGTCAGCAGCAGTCTTTCTACAAGTTTTGCTGGAGTTGTGAGACATGCCGATTTTGATCATGTATTCATGGATTGTTTTATATTGAAATAAATCAAGTTTTGGATCTGCAAAAAGTCTTCTGCAATTTGTTTCTTATTGCTATATATATATATATATATATATATATATATATATATATATATATATATATACAGTATATATACAGTGTATATATATATATATATATATATATATATATATATACCCATACACATATTTAGACATATATTGAGCAATGATACTTTTTTATTGGACTAACTATACATTTATAGTCAACTTATCTAAATCTCTGGACTAACATGGCTACTCCAATCAACGTGTGTAGAGCTGCAACAACTAATCGTCATAATCGATAATAATCGATTATTAAAATAGTTGTCAACGAATCTCATAATCGATTAATCGATTAGTTGGTTTGCAATTAGTTGCTCTGTGCACAACACCAGCTGCTTCACTCTAATGAGCTCCTGCACATGGTATTGTGTTTTATGGCTATGTCCTTAGCCTAAAGGACGTCTACAGACATCTACTTTTCACTTTTTCAGGACAGTATAAGTTTACAACTACCCCTGGCTTATGTGCAACTCAGATATAATAGTCATCGTTTGGATTGTTTATATTAAATCTGGTGATTTGGAACTATGCTTTTCATGATATAGTGCCAAGCTTGTTGTTTACACCTTACCCCTAGATTGATGGGAGTTATTTAAATTGATGTGCACTATTATCTGTTTGCACAATTATTAGCGTATTGCTGATTATATGTACTGTATAAATAAATGTGTAAGGCTTTGTCATGTTATTGATATACAGTCCTTAGCGCTTTTGATTTTGTTTTTTATTGCTTTTTTATATTTTTAATAAATTGTTATACATACCAGATTCAACCTTTTATAAGTATATATTCATTATTTTTAGAGCGGACTAGATATTTCCCCTAACCTTATAGCTGGTTATTTACCATTGCATATAGATATTCAAGATATTTTTATGTTAGAATGAAGTCAAGGGTTACTTTATTGAGAGGCCCCTTGCCAAGGTAGAAAACACTTAGCATTGGTGAAGAGCTAACAAAGATAAATATCCCACTTTGGTGAAATTGGCAAAAACCTACTTATACACCTCAACTGCCTTTTCTCTGCTGCAGGAAATATGCTGCAAACAGAGAACCAGCCTTAGCCAGAAGCATGTGGACATGTTGAGATTTTTGCATTTCAATCCAAAGTTTCTGAAAGAGTGAATAACAGAATGTTATTAACAGTGATAGTATAACTCTTTCTAGTTCTACCTCTTTTCAAACTGTTTGTGCTTTTGTTTTGTTTAATTATAAAACTGGGCTCTGCTGCTTACAAATTGAAGAAACAGTTGTGTTAATGTAAAGTTTTAGTCTGAAGTTTATAACACTCATTATGTGGATTTTATTTAAAACATAGAAAACTATTATTGATTCTCTTTTTATCCGATTAGTCGATTAATCGAAAAAATAATCGGCCGATTAATCGATTATGAAAATAATCGTTAGTTGCAGCCCTAGTGTATATATATATATATATATATATATATATATATATATATATATATATATATATATATATATATATACACACATTATAGCCTTTTCCAATCAAATACCTTGTCATATACCGTATACCTTTTAACCCTTATAAAACTTTTTTCAATTTATGTAAATCATTTTTAAGGGACAGTCAACACCAGAATTTTTATTGTTTTAATAGATAGATAAACCCTTAATTACCAATTCCCCAGTTTTGCATAACCAACACGGTTATAATTATACACGTTTTACCTCTGTAATTACCTTGTATCTAAGCCTCAGCAGACTGCCCCCTTATTTCAGTTCTTTTGACAGACTTGCATTTTAGCCAATCAGAGCTGTCTCCATGGTAAATTCACGTGCATGAGCTCAATGTCATCTATATGAAACACGTGAACTAATGCCCTCTAGTGGTGAAAAACTATCAAAATGCATTTAGATTAGAGGCAGCCTTTAAGGTCTAAGAAATTAGTATATGAACCTCCTAGGTTTAGCTTTCAACTAACAATACCAAGAGAACAAAGCAAAATTGGTGATAAAAGTAAATTGGAAAGTTGTTTAAAATTACATGCCCTATTTGAAACATGAAAGATTTTTTTTGGACTTTGACTGTCCAGATATTGTATATATGAGTGTAAAACTTTATTTTAATGTAGTTATGTTGTGCTTTGTGCAACGTTTTTTTACTCCTTACACTTTAAGCAAGGTCTTTAGTAACGCTAATCCAACAAGGGCAAATTTTGTTTGCATTCAAGCGCACTTGTTTACTTTTCAACTTGTAATACATGCTAAACTTTAGTGCACCACTTGTAATCTAGCCCTATGTATTTAAAATGAGTAATACTTTGCGCACATACCTTAACTGTGTTTGCAAGTCCAAAATCTCTAATGAAAACAGGGTTGGGCGTATTTATACCTCTATTGACTAACCATTTCAAGGATATATAAGTGGATACCATACCTATTAGGAAATAATGTCTCCGTATTGCAAAAAAAAAAAAACAACAAAAAAAAACAATCATCTGTACAAAATCTCAATTTTAAGGCTAGATTAGAAAACAATTTCCTACTCACGTGCTAACTACTCTCAAAGTAAAATATGATCGTGTTCGCATTAGTGCACGTATTACAACTTGAAAGTAAAAAGCACATGCAAAAGAACAAAGTGCGCTAACTTAACAACTTCGGATATTGCAACCGCACTTACTCTTTTCCACACAGACTTCGTTTATGTACTACTTTATTTTAATGTGTTTTTGATGTGTTTTGTGAAACTTTTTTTAACCCTTACAGTTTACGTCCGATTTTAAGCCACCCTAAATATTCTAGCGCAGTTTCGACTTTTGTTCAAGCACAAACTATAACTTTTTACTTGTAATATTAGCGCAAGTTAGCGTGTTCATAAAATCCATTGAAATTATAGTTTGCATTTGAGCAAAGTCAGAAGTGTTATCCATTCTCTAGTAAAAGCGCTTTACCATGGACTTGTAATATCAAGATGTGCGCTAATGTTACTGAGGTCCAGCTATATTGTGTATTGCATTGTGCACTATAACTAGCACTTCACTTGTAAACTGGCCCTTATTTAGTAGTTGCAAGGACTAAATTTAGCCATAAAATACAGAGAAATGAAAATGCATACCTGCTTCTGATTAGCCCTATCATATGCTTGTGAATAGTGTGTGGGGGGGGTCTCTCTTGCTGATTACCTACATTGCTAGCAATAAGAAAACAAAGCATACGAGGAAGGAGTATTTGTGGATTTTCATATGTACATTTTCTCACAGTGAAGATGTGCATATTGATCATGAATTTGAGGGTGGTATTAGGGGGACATTTTTCACAAAATCCTATGCACTTTTCTTTTTTAGTAATATGGCAAAATATACAAGCAGGCTGCTTTCCTTATAGGGATAGTAGAAATTGTTGTAGACAAAAAAAAGTAATCAGAATTTTCTATTTTCATTGGTACTTAAATTCATTAGTAATGTTCATTTGTCCCTTGCTGAAAGTCCTCATAATAGTGGCCAGGAGGAAGGGGTTAAAAATGTGTGAGTACCAGGCCAGCCCCTGTACCAGCAAACACTACAATCCTGAAGCTTTCAAGGGGAGGATTTCACCGTGTTATTGTGGGCAGAGCTGGATTCTAATCATTAATCCCTAGAGCGCCATTACTGGACTACAAAGAGAGAGAGGTGAGAGAGGAAAGAAAGAAAGTTTGAAAAATATTTGTGATTTTTGTATTTTGGTGTGTGTTTGTGTTTGTGTGTGAGTGTGTTTCTTAGTGTGTGTGTGTGTTTCTTAGTGTTTGTTAGTGTGTGTGTCTGTGTTTGTTAGTGTGTGTGTGTTAGTATGTGTGTCTGTGTTTGTTAGTGTGTGTGTGTGTTAGTGTGTGTGTCTGTGTTTGTTAGTGTGTGTTTGTTAGTGTGTGTGTCTGTGTTTGTTAGTGTGTGTGTGTTAGTGCGTGTGTCTGTGTTTGTTAGTGTGTGTGTGTTAGTGTGTGTGTCTGTGTTTGTTAGTGTGTGTGTGTGTTAGTGTGTGTGTCTGTGTTTGTTATTGTGTGTTTGTTAGTGTGTGTGTCTGTGTTTGTTAGTGTGTGTGTGTTAGTGTTTGTCTGTGTTTGTTAGTGTGTCTGTGTTTGTTAGTGTATGTGTGTGTGTTTGTTAGTGTATGTGTTTGAGGAGGGTGAGTGTGTGACAGAGAGAGAGAGAATATAGAGAAAGAAAATGCAGAATAGATATTACATAGAAAAGAAAAAATGGTTTAACAACTTAAAACAAGAAAATACACTATAGTTACATTGAAAAGGCAATGGGGAGAGAGAAGTGAGGCATGAAAAAAAAACAATGTGTGAGACAAACAAGTGGGAGTGAGAGGAGGAAGGGAGAAGTAAAGGAAAGCACATACAGTTAGAAATGTAAAAAGAATAAAAGAGTTACAAGCACTGGGATACTAAAGAGGAAAAACAGCCATGGGTAGTTAAAGGGAGGAGAAATAGTGAGAGAATAGGGAGGAGAGATTACCTGATACCAGTCTGTGTAAAGAAACGCTATGACCTGTGATTCTATCCTCAGACTCTCACGTGAACGCTGGCAACTGAGGATGAAGTGACAGGTAGGCCACTTACCCCTCATTTGTGTTTATTCTGGAATAGCTAGAGGTTTACAACTGAGTAAAGTTATTTCTTCTGAGATCTATAAGGAATGTGTGGCAGCCAGTCACCCTAGCAGAGAATGTGCCTGGGGTGGTTAGGAAAAATAGAATACATATGGCACATCTATACTCGAGAATTGCTTTATTCTTATATACTAGAATATTGATCTGTAGCTTTTGTAATGTGATATCATATAGTCACACAGAGACCTAGATTCACTAAGCTTTCAAAGAACTATAATGAGCCAGATCTCTAAAATTTTTATATTTTTCAAGGGAGCTCCAGGATAGTTTTAGATCAGTAGAGCCTGTTACTGTTTTTTTGAGGTTTGTCAATGTAATCTACTTATGTGTGTGCTAAGCATAAGAAAATCTGAATTTGCATGTGAAATTGATCTTCATTTAACATAGGAACAAATATCCTTGTGGTGTATATTTTTAATGTCACTGTAGTGATGCAGAACAATTTTGTGCAAGACTCATTTTTATATTTATTTTAACCTGAACCCATACTATTGTTACTGACTGAGAGGGGAATAGGTAATCACACTAATGGTCAACACTTAGAAATCTACTGGCAGATCCTAATGATTTGGCAAATTCAGATCAGCTAATAGCTTTGGGGGTAATTAATGGGGGTACATAGCACCCACCCTAGAAGTGTCACTAGAAAGTTCATTAACTACATTTTTAAGAGCCCCGTCGCATTTTTAATGTTTTCAGTAGAAAAAAAAAAGTATGACATTTAGAAATATTTATTTCAGTGGGGACCTCTGAATTAAAAGGCATTTAGGCCAGGAAGTATGGCTGTTAAGATGATGATAATGTCACCAATAAAGGGACATAAAAGTAGAAAAAAAGAAAATGCTGTAATGTGCACTGCTGCTCCTGAGCCTATCTAGGTATGCTTTCCAACAAAGGATACCAATTGAATGAAATACCTTTGATAATAAAAGTAAATTGAAAAGTATCTTAAAACCACATGTTCTATCTGAAACATGAAAATTACATTTTTACTTTAATGTCCCTTTAAAGTGAATGTAAATTTAGATGATAAAGTGCCCGGTTTTTAAAAATCCGATTAAAAATAGGGGCACTTTAATTCATAAAAATTTACATTTTACTTGTGTTGTGAAAATACTTACCTTTTAATCTTGACAGCCGCTGCATCGCTTCCCCCGCCCGTCGCAAAGCCTCTTCCCGGGTCTAAAATGGGGAATTCGGTTTCCTCCAATCACGGCGTTGAATCAGACACTGATTCCCCTGGGGGGGAGCCGTGAGCCGTGATTAGAGGATGACCGTATGACGTATGAAGAGGCTTGTGACGACCAGGGGAATCGCTGGAGCAGCTGTCAAGATTAAAAGGGAAGTATTTTCACAACACAAGTAAAATGTACATTTTGATGAACTAAAGTACCCCTGTTTTTAATCAGATTTATAAAAACCGGGCACTTTATCATCTAAATTTACATTCACTTTAAAGAGAAGAATGTGTGAATATTTGAAAGTCTTGAAAAACGAGGGTAATGTGTAGAAATACGGAGACTAGATAGGAAAAATGAAACAAAAGGGGGTATTTGAAGGGGTATAGATTATAATAAAAGTAAGGACAAAGTATAACATGTGGGTACAAAATAGAAGATGGACACTTGGTAGAAGAAGGAGGAAGTCAATGACAATTAAAAAAGTATAAAAAATTAAAAAAATAAGCATAATACTTCAAATTAAAAATAATTTTAAAAAATAAGTTCCAAAACTGTTAAAGTAAAAAAAATGATAAAAAAATAAATAAAAAGTTATAATATATATATATATATATATATATATATATATATATTGGAAAGAGGAAGTGACATATTTGGGAATTATGGCCTACTTTTATCTCCCTCCCTAGGACACACACAATAATCATGTACAACCAGAGCCGCTATGACAGCCCCCCTGTCTACAGCCCCCCCAACAGCTACTTCCATCACCCGAGCCAAGCTCCTGGCTCGTACGCTTACCATGTCAAGTCAGCTCCACCGGACTCATTTTATCAGGAAGATGTCCCACCGCAGCACTTCTACAAGTGGAACTCCCCTCCTGGGTGGATTCGCATCTTGCAGGGCACAGTCATTTTCCTCTGTGTGGCCATTTTTGCCTGTGTTGCCTCCACTTTGGCTTGGGAGTATAACTATGGAGGGTTGGGTGGTATGGGAGGAATGGGTGGATTATATGGAGGATATAGCGGAGGATATATGGGCGGCTATGGATACGGCTATGGTTCTGGTTATGGAATGACCAATCCCCAGGCTGCCAGTGGCTTTATGATGGCCATGGCTGTGCTGACCTTTGCAGCAGTTTTGGGGCTCTTCATAGCTAGTGTATCTAAAACCAGTAGTTCCCGTTCCCGTAGGTTCTTCATGGCTGTCCTTGTAATGAGTGCTGTACTGGCCACTATGGAACTCATTGCTAGCATTGTCTACATTGCTGGGGTTAATCCACGTTCCCAGATGGGTGGCAGCCTATACTATAGCCAAATCATGATGATGTGCAACCAGGTATACTCACCTGTCTCTGGTGGTGCTGGATTCGTGAATCAGTATCTTTATCACTACTGTATGGTTGATCCACAAGAGGTGAGTTGCTAGTGTTTATCTATCTACCTACCTTTCTATATTTTCTTTTTTATTACCATGTTTTTCTTAGTTGTATTCCTTTCTAACTCCATTAATAACATCAATTCCATTTACCTCAACAGGCGATTGCTATAGTCTGTGGTTTTATCATCGTCATCCTGCTATGCGTCATATCCTTCTTTGCTCAGAAGACAAGGCGCAAGATTTGGTCTTATGGTGAATCCAACATTTACTGGGACAAACCCATTGGCACCCTCCAAGAAGGTCCTAACGTAGAGGAATGGGTAAGATTGACAATGCATGGAAATAAGCTTTTGGAGAACTATTTTGTCTTTTAAATTACAAAATGCACTTTATCCAGTGCAGGGAATTTAGCATTATAGAAGCAATTATATTCAGTCACAAAAAATAGCCAGTACACTCTCTGTTATATCAGACAATCTTCTATATGTGTGATAACATTCTATTGCTTGTCAAAGAGGTGGTGTGTGGTACAATGATATCTAAGTAGGTGAAATTAGGATTAAGTATCAGAACATGAATTTGGTATCAGAACTTGACTTTGGTATCAGGACTTGAATTTGGTGAGAAACAGATAAGTACAAAACTATGTACAACCCATTAAAATTACCATCACAATGATATACATGTGCAGAACTGACAAAGGGTATCAATAATTTGCACCAAACAGATATATATAGGTTACATCTGTAAAGTTAAATGATAGATTATATTTATTGAAATATTTAGCACTTAACATCAATAAATAAATAACCAAATACAACTGGGAAAGTCCAGTAGTGCATTACTCTACTAAAAAAAATAAAAAAAGCAAATACGCAAATGAACATCCCAGAAGTGTGTTCCTTAAAGGGACATTAAAGTCAAAATTAAACTTTCAAGATAGAGCCTGTAATTTTAAGAGACTTCAGTTTACTTCTTTTATACAATTTACTTAGTTCTCTTGGTATCTTTTGTTGAAAACATACCTATAGGCTCAGGAGCAGCAATGGGAGCTAGCCTGTGATTGGTGGCTACACACATATGCCTCGTCTTGTCATTGGCTCACCAGATGTGTTCAGGTAGTTCACTTTTCAGGTTTAAACTCATAGTTACATGCAAGCAATAGTGTAATAATAAAATGTTCTAATATATTACAACATTTATATGTAGTTTTAAACTCTTCTACTCCCCAGCAACATAATTAGGAGTGGCCTTCAAAGATGTCAGACATATGCGCATTTCAATGGGTGTGGCCTAACATATTTTCCAGAAATACTTCACTTCACACACAGAGAATCATAAGTTCATGTCATATATTTCACTTTTCCCCTCCTGTCCAAGTGCTTTATGGATCCTGCCATAATCTTGCTGTCACAACTGTGGAAACGCCCAGCAGGGACTACCACATTTGTAGAACGAAATTGTCAAAGATCTTTAAGCCTCACATTGGAAGCCTAAGAGGAAACTATTTTTCACATTAAAGGGACACTAAATCCATTTTTCTTTTCTTTCATGATTCAGATAGAGCATGCAATTTCAAGCATCTTTCTAATTTACTCCTATTATCAATTTTTCTTTGTTCTCTTGCTATCTTTATTTGAAAAGCAGGAATCTAAGCTTAGGAGTCAGCCCATTTTTGTTTCAGAACCTGGGTAGCTCTTGCTGATTGGTGGCTAAATGTAACCACCAATCAGCCAGCAGGGGTGGTAAATAAAGGCAGAAAATTAACAGGCTAGATGGATTTTCTGGATTATATCTATCATCAAAATGTTTGTGTTTACAGTATACAGAAGGGTGTAAAATTGAATTTTTAGAGGGTAATTAACAAACAGGTTGGTGCGAGCCTGTGATACAGACTTAGAAGTGAAATGTTGGTTCATCTGCAGCTTTGCCTGAGAGGGTGAACTAGAGTGTGAGTGATTGGTGTTTGAGAGAGTGGAGTGTGCGCTGTACTTATATAAGAAGGAAAGGAACCAGTGTAAGTAGAATGAGCATGGGCGTAACTAGAAACTGGTGATAACCTCGGGAAAAACAAATAGTGTTTCTTATCTATTTAGTACAATTATGCCCCTGAATTTGGACCTACAGAAATAAGATTAGACAACAAGCAACCCAAGTACTAATAGGGACAGTAAAACACCTTAAGATTTTTTTATAAAATGATAGTTCTACATAATGAGACAGCTCTGCAATACACTCTTATTATTTATTTCCCCCTTTCATGTAATTTAGCTCTGGAAACAGGAATTCCTAATTGCCAAAACTCCAAATGCCCCCTGCTGACTAATCATGATACATGTGTTTCCTTAATTGGTTTTAACTGATAATAACAACTGCAAAACAATGTACTTCATATTAACATTATGACCTTGTTTGCAGACTAAAGCTCTGACTTGTTCAATGGTGGGTGGCGTTTGCATTAAAAACAATGTTATTTTGTTTTAAACATATTTAGACTTGGTTGCTGTATTATTCTATAGCAGCACAGAACCAATGGCTTGTAATTAAAAGGTACCTTTAACAGGAAATAGAAATATTACTTTAGCACTAGTAGATGAGATCATTTAGACTTTGAGCAAATCTGGAAAAGCCACAGATGTAGCAACCATTTCAGAGTCCAGGATGCAACTCAGGATGCTGGGTAATAGATATCTAGAATTGTTTCCAGTTACATGCAGGAACAATGGCAAAAATCATAAGTCTGCAGAGTCTAGAATCACAAATCCATATCATTCAGTTGAAATTAGGAACATAGAAGATTCAGACCCACAAGCAGGAACACCAAACTCAGTACATGGTCGTTGTATCAAAAAAGATACCACAATATAGAAAAGCACCTAAACACTGCTGTGTCAGAGGAAAAACATAAAGTATCATAAATACTTTGCATAAAAGTTACACTTAAAGGGACAGTCAACTCCAAAATTGTTATTGTTTAAAAGATAGATAATCCCTTAATTATCCATTCCCCAGTTTTGCATAACCAACATGGTTATATTAATGTACTTTTAACTTCTGTGATTACTTTGTATTTAAGCCTCTTCTGACAGCCCCCTGATCACATGTCTATTTATTTATTATCTATTGACTTGCATTTTAGCCAATTAGTGCTGTGTCATCCACAACCCAAGGGCATGAGCACAATGTTATCTATATGGCTCACATGAACTAGCAGTCTCCTGTTGTGAAAAGCTAATACAAAAGCATGTGATAGGAGGCTGTCTTTAATGGCTTAAAAACAGGCAGAAATTTAGAGGTTTTAAATGTTATAAAGTATATGAATATAACAATGTTGGTTGTGCAAAGCTGGGGAATGGGTAGTAAAGGCGTTATCTAACTTTTTAAACAATAATAATTTTTGTGTTGTCCCTTTAAGCTTAATAAAATGTGTTATACAACAGCTAATGATTTTTAAAAATGTAGATATAATATGGCAGTTCTTATATAAAGTAGTGCAGCAGCAAGATTAAATGTAAATAAAACTCAGTATAAAATTGTCCCCAGCACAATCTTTGGAACATTCCCAAATAGGTTTATTTAAAAAAAATATCTTCTTCTGTGGTAAAGGGACATGAAATTCAAAAATAAACGTTTATGATTCAGGTAGAGAATACAACTTTAAGAGACTTTTCAATGTATTTCTGCTATCAAATTTACTGTGTTCTCTTTGTATCCTTTCTTGAAAAGCATACCTAGGTAGCTGATGATTGGTGGCTATATACCTCTTGTCATTGGCTCACCAGATTTTATCAGTTAGGTCCCAAAAGTGCATTGTTGTTCTGGAGGGGACTTTAACTTTGGGGTTGATTCCAGTCTATCGGTCCCTTTTATTTTTTACAAAATCCCAATCCCAGGTTTTCGTTTGTTTCTCGGAGCCGAGAATGCATTTTCAGCTTGACGGGGAAAAAAACATTTTTATCATGGAGTTGAAAAGTTCTCTGTGATTACAATCCATTTTCTTGATACTTTTCAACAGGTTTTCGAGACCATATTTCACTTATGAAATTTGACACCTAGAGGCAGTCCCAAACGGTTTTGATATATTTGCAAGTATTCCAAGACTATTTGTAACAATTCTATCGTGTTGCACTGAAATGGCCACAGACTACATTTTAGAGGTGTTTTTTTTATACATGGTCTAGATTAATTAAAGCTCTATTTATGGCTATTGTAAAGTCCGCCTGCAGTGGGAAGGACACAAATTTACATATGTATTTAATATGTGATATTCCGTATAGCTAATGGGATCTGCAGGAAAAGCGATAAAACAGAAATCACAACCGCCAACTCTAGGAATGGTGTGTTGCAATTAAGTTCTGTAAATGTTTGTTTCTAATTCTACAGTCATCTTCATAAACAGGATTTCAAATGGAATCTCTTATTTATGATCAGGATTTAAGAACAGAACTGTATCTTTGTGACCAGGTTTTCAAGTGGAATTGCGTCTTTTTATACTGCGATTTTACCATTTGCTGTTCTGTGTTGTTTGTTTGCAACAGAGATGACGGGTTTCTAAAAAATTAGAATGTGCAACAATTACGTTTTAAAAAAAGAAATATATTGCGTTGGGTTGATTGTCCCGGGAGGAGGGGGCATTCCCTACACTACGGAAACAATTATTACAGCAGGGGAAAGGGAGGGATTGAGCCCTACAGATACGTAAAAGATGGGCTGGAAGGGTGAGGGGGACCCTACACTGCAGAAAAAAACACTATCGTGGAGGGGGTAATAAAGACTGTCTGCCAGTACCTACGATGGTGGTGATCCATGGGGGCGAGGGGGGAGGGATGAAAGAGAGCTGTTTGTTAGGGATCAGGGGGTGGGAGGGTAATCTCTACACTACAGCTTAAATGAACTTTACAAGCTAACTGATTAACCCCTTCACTGACAGGAATTTCAGAAGTGTGATGTGCAACTGCAATTAGCAGCATTCTAATTGCCAAAACCAATAGCAAAACCATGCATGTCTGCTATTTCTGAACAAAGAGGATCCCACAGAAGCTTTTACAACCATTTGTCTTATGACTGTAGTAGTTGTGTGTAAATAATTTCAGTGAGAAGCCAAAAGTTTGCGAAAAAGTTAAAGATTTTTTTTATATGATCATATTTGGAGACCAAATAGTGGCATCAAATATGCCAAAATGAGCCTAGATCACTACCTTGGGTTGTCTACTTTAAATATATATATATTTCATAGGTAAATAAAGAAAGAAAGGCTCTATTTCTGTTTAGAGTGATAGCAAAAATGTTAAAAATTCTCTGGTACTTTGGGCAAGTTTTTATCTGAAATTCCGTTTGCAAAGGGGTTAAGATCCATGTCTGTGGTGTGCAGATCCTGGAATAAAATACTGTAACATGTTATGAAATGAAATAGAAAACACACAGCGCCCACCGAATCAAGGTAGCTTTTTTACAACAATTTATTGTGCGCAAAAAGTAAAAGTATACACTTACAAGATAGTAGTGTTACATGTGCCTTTAAAAAATGATGATTGTCTTCAGCAAATGTCCGTTTTACCACTGACAGCGTGTAAGTTCAGAGTTCCGTGTTTAAATACTGCTCACACAGTCTTGCCGCCTCAGCTGTTCTCTCCTAACAGCGTATGGTGTTCTCCAACGAGAGCGGCTTAGGTACTCTTTCTTTGCTCGTCGCTGTGGTACGGTGCTTCAGGACCTATCAAAGGTTTGTCCTGTTTTTAACCCAACGCGTTTCTTTTGCAAGCGTGCAAACTTCATCAGGGGTATTTCACTCCTTTGCTTGACTGTCAATGTGGTCTAAATTTCCGACTTTTAAACTTCTAAACCGGATGTTACCTGACCATAGATCTGATACCGGTACAGGTATAAGATTCTACTGGGTCCTAATGCTCCCTTTGTTTCATCCTATCTTTTTACATTGAATCAAATAGTTAAAAATAGTTAAAATAGTAAAATGAACAGTTAATAAAAAATTTCAAATACATATATATATATACTCAAGAGCATGTTTGATATGTATATACCTCTGAAACAGATGCCTATATTTTAATAAAAAAACATAATTTATGTAAGAACTTACCTGATAAATTCATTTCTTTCATATTAACAAGAGTCCATGAGCTAGTGACGTATGGGATATACATTCCTACCAGGAGGGGCAAAGTTTCCCAAACCTTAAAATGCCTATAAATACACCCCTCACCACACCCACAAATCAGTTTAACGAATAGCCAAGAAGTGGGGTGATAAGAAAAAAAGTGCGAAGCATATAAAATAAGGAATTGGAATAATTGTGCTTTATACAAAAAAAAAAAAAAACCATAACCACCACAAAAAAGGGTGGGCCTCATGGACTCTTGTTAATATGAAAGAAATGAATTTATCAGGTAAGTTCTTACATAAATTATGTTTTCTTTCATGTAATTAACAAGAGTCCATGAGCTAGTGACGTATGGGATAATGAATACCCAAGATGTGGATCTTTCCACACAAGAGTCACTAGAGAGGGAGGGATAAAATAAAGACAGCCAATTCCTGCTGAAAATAATCCACACCCAAAATAAAGTTTAATGAAAAACATAAGCAGAAGATTCAAACCGAAACCACTGCCTGAAGTACCTTTCTACCAAAAACTGCTTCAGAAGAAGAGAATACATCAAAATGGTAGAATTTAGTAAAAGTATGCAAAGAGGACCAAGTCGCTGCTTTGCAAATCTGATCAACTGAAGCTTCATTCCTAAACGCCCAGGAAGTAGAAACTGACCTAGTAGAATGAGCTGTAATCCTCTGAGGCGGAGTCTTACCCGATTTAACATAGGCAAGATGAATTAAAGATTTCAACCAGGATGCCAAAGAAATGGCAGAAGCTTTCTGGCCTTTTCTAGAACCAGAAAAGATGACAAATAGACTAGAAGTCTTTCGGAAAGATTTAGTAGCTTCAACATAATATTTCAAAGCTCTAACAACATCCAAAGAATGTAACGATTTCTCCTTAGAATTCTTAGGATTAGGACATAATGAAGGAACCACGATTTCTCTACTAATGTTGTTGGAATTCACAACCTTAGGTAAAAATTCAAAAGAAGTTCGCAACACCGCCTTATCCTGATGAAAAATCAGAAAAGGAGACTCACAAGAAAGAGCAGATAATTCAGAAACTCTTCTGGCAGAAGAGATGGCCAAAAGGAACAAAACTTTCCAAGAAAGCAATTTAATGTCCAATGAATGCATAGGTTCAAACGGAGGAGCTTGAAGAGCTCCCAGAACCAAATTCAAACTCCATGGAGGAGAAATTGACTTAATGACAGGTTTTATATGAACCAAAGCTTGTACAAAACAATGAATATCAGGAAGAATAGCAATCTTTCTGTGAAAAAGAACAGAAAGAGCAGAGATTTGTCCTTTCAAGGAACTTGCGGACAAACCCTTATCTAAACCATCCTGAAGAAATTGTAATATTCTCGGAATTCTAAAAGAATACCAAGAAAAATGATGAGTAAGACACCAAGAAATATAAGTCTTCCAGACTCTATAATATATCTCTCTAGATACAGATTTACGAGCCTGTAACATAGTATCAATCACAGAGTCAGAGAAACCTCTTTGACTAAGAATCAAGCGTTCAATCTCCATACCTTTAAATTTAAGGATTTCAGATCCGGATGGAAAAAAGGACCTTGCGACAGAAGGTCTGGTCTTAACGGAAGAGTCCATGGTTGGCAAGATGCCATCCGGACAAGATCCGTATACCAAAACCTGTGAGGCCATGCCGGAGCTATTAGCAGAACAAACGAGCATTCCCTCAGAATCTTGGAGATTACTCTTGGAAGAAGAACTAGAGGCGGAAAGATATAGGCAGGATGATACTTCCAAGGAAGTGATAATGCATCCACTGCCTCCGCCTGAGGATCCCGGGATCTGGACAGATACCTGGGAAGTTTCTTGTTTAGATGAGAGGCCATCAGATCTATCTCTGGAAGCCCCCACATTTGAACAATCTGAAGAAATACCTCTGGGTGAAGAGACCATTCGCCCGGATGCAACGTTTGGCGACTGAGATAATCCGCTTCCCAATTGTCTACACCTGGGATATGAACCGCAGAGATTAGACAGGAGCTGGATTCCGCCCAAACCAAAATTCGAGATACTTCTTTCATAGCCAGAGGACTGTGAGTCCCTCCTTGATGATTGATGTATGCCACAGTTGTGACATTGTCTGTCTGAAAACAAATGAACGATTCTCTCTTCAGAAGAGGCCAAAACTGAAGAGCTCTGAAAATTGCACGGAGTTCCAAAATATTGATCGGTAATCTCACCTCCTGAGATTCCCAAACTCCCTGTGCCGTCAGAGATCCCCACACAGCTCCCCAACCTGTGAGACTTGCATCTGTTGAAATTACAGTCCAGGTCGGAAGAACAAAAGAAGCCCCCTGAATTAAACGATGGTGATCTGTCCACCACGTTAGAGAGTGTCGAACAATCGGTTTTAAAGATATTAATTGATATATCTTCGTGTAATCCCTGCACCATTGGTTCAGCATACAGAGCTGAAGAGGTCGCATGTGAAAACGAGCAAAGGGGATCGCGTCCGATGCAGCAGTCATAAGACCTAGAATTTCCATGCATAAGGCTACCGAAGGGAATGATTGAGACTGAAGGTTTCGACAAGCTGTAATCAATTTTAGACGTCTCTTGTCTGTTAAAGACAGAGTCATGGACACTGAATCTATCTGGAAACCCAGAAAGGTTACCCTTGTTTGAGGAATCAAAGAACTTTTTGGTAAATTGATCCTCCAACCATGATCTTGAAGAAACAACACAAGTCGATTCGTATGAGACTCTGCTAAATGTAAAGACTGAGCAAGTACCAAGATATCGTCCAAATAAGGAAATACCACAATACCCTGTTCTCTGATTACAGACAGAAGGGCACCGAGAATCTTTGTGAAAATTCTTGGAGCTGTAGCAAGGCCAAACGGTAGAGCCACAAATTGGTAATGCTTGTCTAGAAAAGAGAATCTCAGGAACTGAAAATGATCTGGATGAATCGGAATATGCAGATATGCATCCTGTAAATCTATTGTGGACATATAATTCCCTTGCTGAACAAAAGGCAATATAGTCCTTACAGTTACCATCTTGAACGTTGGTATCCTTACATAACGATTCAATAATTTTTAGATCCAGAACTGGTCTGAAGGAATTCTCCTTCTTTGGTACAATGAAGAGATTTGAATAAAACCCCATCCCCTGTTCCGGAACTGGAACTGGCATAATTACTCCAGCCAACTCTAGATCTGAAACACAATTCAGAAATGCTTGAGCTTTCACTGGATTTACTGGGACACGGGAAAGAAAAAATCTCTTTGCAGGAGGTCTCATCTTGAAACCAATTCTGTACCCTTCTGAAACAATGTTCTGAATCCAAAGATTGTGAACAGAATTGATCCAAATTTCTTTGAAAAAACGTAACCTGCCCCCTACCAGCTGAACTGGAATGAGGGCCGTACCTTCATGTGAACTTAGAAGCAGGCTTTGCCTTTCTAGCAGGCTTGGATTTATTCCAGACTGGAGATGGTTTCCAAACTGAAACTGCTCCTGAGGACGAAGGATCAGGCTTTTGTTCTTTGTTGAAACGAAAGGAACGAAAACGATTGTTAGCCCTGTTTTTACCTTTAGATTTTTTATCCTGTGGTAAAAAAGTTCCTTTCCCACCAGTAACAGTTGAAATAATAGAATCCAACTGAGAACCAAATAATTTGTTTCCCTGGAAAGAAATGGAAAGTAGAGTTGATTTAGAAGCCATATCAGCATTCCAAGTCTTAAGCCATAAAGCTCTTCTGGCTAAGATAGCCAGAGACATAAACCTAACATCAACTCTAATAATATCAAAAATGGCATCACAGATAAAATTATTAGCATGCTGGAGAAGAATAATAATATCATGAGAATCACGATTTGCTACTTGTTGCGCTAGGGTTTCCAACCAAAAAGTTGAAGCTGCAGCAACATCAGCCAATGATATAGCAGGTCTAAGAAGATTACCTGAACACAGATAAGCTTTTCTTAGAAAGGATTCAATTTTTCTATCTAAAGGATCCTTAAACGAGGTACCATCTGACGTAGGAATGGTAGTACGTTTAGCAAGGGTAGAAATAGCCCCATCAACTTTAGGGATTTTGTCCCAAAATTCTAACCTGTCAGGCGGAACAGGATATAATTGCTTAAAACGTTTAGAAGGAGTAAATTAATTACCCAATTTATCCCATTCTTTGGAAATCACTGCAGAAATAGCATTAGGAACAGGAAAAACTTCTGGAATAACCGCAGGAGCTTTAAAAACCTTATCCAAACGTATAGAATTAGTATCAAGAGGACTAGAATCCTCTATTTCTAAAGCAATTAGTACTTCTTTAAGTAAAGAGCGAATAAATTCCATCTTAAATAAATATGAAGATTTATCAGCATCAATCTCTGAGATAGAATCCTCTGAACCAGAAGAGTCCAAAGAATCAGAATGATGGTGTTCATTTAAAAATTCATCTGTAGAGAGAGAAGATTTAAAAGACTTTTTACGTTTACTAGAAGGAGAAATAACAGACAAAGCCTTCTTTATGGATTCAGAAACAAAATCTCTTATGTTATCAGGAACATTCTGCACCTTAGATGTTGAGGGAACTGCAACAGGCAATGGTACATTACTAAAGGAAATATTATCTGCTTTAACAAGTTTGTCATGACAATTATTACAAACAACAGCTGGAGGAATAGCTACCAAAAATTTACAGCAAATACACTTAGCTTTGGTAGATCCAGCAGGCAGTGATTTTCCTGTAGTATCTTCTGGCTCAGATGCAACGTGAGACATCTTGCAATATGTAAGAGAAAAAACAACATATAAAGCAAAATAGATCAAATTCCTTATAAGACAGTTTCAGGAATGGGAAAGAATGCCAAATATCAAGCTTCTAGCAACCAGAAGCAAATGAAAAATGAGACTGAAATAAT